>NW_026068117.1:1507171-1547171 GCF_014885135.2 Alexandromys fortis | reverse complement strand
CAATTGCTGGGATAAAGTATAGTGTTGGGATGAAAGAAACATGTTGGCAAGTTTGGAGACAAGAGTTGAGACATAATTTGTATTTGAATAGGTTTCAGGTGGCAGCACAGAAAAGCACGTATGTAGTTAATGTATTTTCAAGGTAAACTCCTTGAACCATGGGATACAAGATAAAGTAGTACTTAAGGATAGCTATAAAGCTTGGGCTGGATCAATCACCATATAAGTTACCATTTACTGTAATGGAAAGATGGAATGGCTAGTAATCAGAGGTGCATAGGGCTGGACAGTTCAGGATTTTGGTTTGGTCATGTTAAACTGGATCTATCTCATAGATATTAAAGCAGCACTATTTAGCAAGCAGCTGGGATGCAGCGATGACATCAGGACAAGAGATATAAATTTGGGAGTCATTAGCATTGCAGAGAATATTTAAAGCCATGGACTGGATGAGATCACTGGAGAGTGAGGGCCCCAGTCTGGGCTTGAACTTCCCTCCGCTCAAATGCTGACAAAGACACAAACAAATCAGAGAAATAGCAGCTATTACTGCTCAGCTGCCACACTGCAATGCCAGGCAGCTGCAATGCCCCTGGGTAAATATCCAAAGTAGCTAGTACTTATCATTTTAAAAAAAAAATCAAGAATCAATCTTTCTGACAACAGTTCAAATGCACAGCAAGGCAACATTCCACAAGTAAAAATAATGCCTGTGCTATCTGGTAGCCCAACGCCAAACTCCATCATACCAGCTGTAGCCACACTGATACCTCAACAGCTTCATTTCCCTTCAATGAACAGCTGGACTAGAGATCAAGAGAGGGCTAAAAGACACCAGGGGCTGAGCAGGATTTCCAAAAACTCTTTCTGCTACCTGAATGTCTGTCAGTGTATTCATGCAAGCCTACAAAATAGCAGACACCTGTAATGTGGCTCTTGCTTCCAAACCCTGGCCAACTCTGATGCAAAGCTTATGAGTTTGGAATAAAGTACTTAAATGTTAGTTTGTTGAATTATCTTTAACGAACAGCTTTGACAAAGAACAATTAGCTAAACTAGTTATGTGATGGTGGGGTGAAAATAAATAAAATGTACTTGTTTTCCTGCTCATCAGCAAGTATATGTGGCCTACTTTATGTTGCCAAATTGGCAAGTGTTACCTGCTATGGGATAATGCTCTTGTACACTGTAAAGATTTATCACTTGTATTGGTTAATAAAATTATGATTGCCTAGTAGTCCAGCAGGAAATATAGATGGGGCAACAAGACTAAGAGAATTCTGGGAAGAGGAAATGCAGACATAGTCATCAGCCAAATGTAGAGGAAGTAAGATGAGAATGCCTTACTGAAAGAAGTACAAAGATGATGTGGGAGTGTCATATATCAATCTGTTGATTTCATTAGTTAAGTAATAAACACACTGCTTGGCTTCATAGGTTAAAGCATTGGTGGGAGGAGTAAACAGAATAGAATTCTGGGCGGAAGAGGAAGTGAGGTCAGACTCTGCTCTGCTTCCAGAGGGACCGGACAGCTCTGCTCTCTGGAGCAGAGACGCCATGCTCTGCTCTCCCAGGCAACTCCAACCCACGATGGACTTAGGCTAGAATCTTCCCGGTAAGCGCACCTTGGGGTGCTTACACACATTACTAGAAATGGGCTAGTCCAGGTGTGAGAGTTAGCCTAGAAGAGGCTAGATATAAATGGGTCAAGCAGTTAAATGAATACAGTTTGTGTGTTGTTATTTTGGGCATAAGTTAGCCAAGCAGCCAGGGTGTTGGGGACGCAGCCCCGCCGCTCTTATTTCAACACAAAGACATGTGGCTCAACATAGATAAGAATTATGTGTTCCTTTAACTTGTAAGAACTAGCTTATAATAAGCCTGACAGTTTATAACTAATATAAACCTCCATGTGTTTCTTTGGGAATGACTGGCTACAGGATCAGGAGGGACAGAAATTCCATCAATAATTACCCAGTGTTCTCCCTGCCATTTCTCCTTATAAAAGCCTCAAATCCATGAAGGAATTTTGTATTACAATCCATGATAATTTTTTTAAAAGAAATTCTGAAGAATTGGTGCTACCATAAGCACTTCTGTTGTGTGTTTGAAAGTATACCTGAAAGCAACACTTCCAAGTGCCAAGATACCAGATTAATTTGTGAAGCCTATTACAGTGTGCAGAGTTCAGCAATCAGGAACCACCTGGTTAACAAATACACTGGGACCAGCAAGATAGCTCAGTGGCTAAAGTTTGTCACTCATGTTTGAGAACATGAATTTGATCCTTAGAAACAAGGAGGAAATACTAATCTCCAGGACATATTTGTCTGACCTCCAAATGCATGCTGAGTAATTAACACACAGACAGAAGGACAGAAAGACACACATGAATAATTAAAAAAAAAGAAAAAAAAGTACAATTTATTGTTTCAACTGAATATTGGGTCACAATCTTGGCTACCAAGTCAGCATGCCTGCCCAAAATCTGAAAAAGCAGATAGTGTGAACAATCAAAAAGATTCTTAAAAATTAAAATATTATTAAGAAATGAAATAATTTTTTATGAATATAAATATCCTTTTCATAAAAGAAGGAGATAATAGATATTGTTTTAAAAGTTTGCCTCAAATTTTCTATTTAGCACCTTGTGTATGTGTGGACAAGTAAATCTCATAGCATCCATTACTAAAAATTCACTTGACAAAAGACACCACAGCATATTAAATTCATACTCGGTCCAAGTAAGCACATTTATGTGCTTATATAGCCACCATACATATTTGCAAAAGTATTAATTTGTGAATTGGGCATTGTTCAACTGAAAAAAAAAACAAACAGATAGTTGCAAAATATAATAGCATATGTTTTCTTTAGGAGAATGGGAAACTGAACCCATGAAACATGAAATAAAAAAAAAAAAACAAAAAACAAAAAAAAAACCCACGAACCTCCAAACAAATGACATTCTGTCTTCAAGATTTGGTTAATAACAAGTCTCTAAATGAGCAGAAAGTAATGGAAATTCTACTATGGACTCACTAGATATTCAAAAATGTTAATATCTGTTGACAGGCAGAAGTTAAACATTATTAGAGTAGCAAATACAGCCAATATGACAACAGTGTTACAGAAAAATGCCACAATTCATTCAGCAGTCTAGAACTCAGCATTAGCACAAATAATAAATATTTATGAGTGTGTAAATTGAAAGAGGGACCTTTGACCAGCAAGCTAGATGAGGTTTGGTTTGCTAATTAGAGTCTGGAACATCTTCAATACACAAAGACTATGCAAACACAAAGCATTATCATTTTATTTTTGCTAGGGATATATTCCAAAGCATATTGTGTAGGTTCATGGTGAAAGCAAAGCCTAGAAAATTTAAAATTTAACATTTCTCTTAAAAGAGGCAAGTGCCTATTATTTAATTTCTGTCATGAAATACCATGACCAAAGACAAGTGAAAGAAGTGTTTCTGTGGAAGATCCCATAATGGCATAGAAGACATGGCAAGAGGCATCCAGAGTAGAACAATGAGAGATCATATGTCAATCACATAAAAGAAGCACAGTGGAAGTGGGGCAAGTCTGTACCTGTTCAATTCCCACCCCTAGTGATCCATTTCCTCTAGAAAAATCCCATTTTAAGAGTTCTATAACCTCTACATGCAGTACCACTAACTGGGGACCCTGTGTGTAAATGCATGAGCATATGGGGGAACATTTCTCATTCAAACCATGACACAAGTGTGTCTATGTAAGAATCTTGCTCTTTTGACTGAGCTTAATAAGTTTGTATTGGGTGCTTACTATGCACTACATATCTGATCCATTATTATGCAGAAATGCAAAAGGAAATATGACACTTCTTTCAATGACTACTTTTTTAAAACCTCAAGCAGAGTAGTGTAATCTTTACAGTAGAGTTACAATGATAGAAGATCACAGATGAGGCACAAAAAAGATTTTGTGCTTATGTGCTAATATCAGTTATATTTCAGGAAACAAAAAAATCATATATAAAAGATAACATTTAAAAAACTCATGAATCTCCTCAAATTGAGATATATTAACGTAAACATTGACCATTTTACTTTAGAACAATTTTTCAAGAATTGTAACATTGCTGTGAGAATAAATCTTCTTAACCTACAACCAGATTCTTCATTCCAAATTGACAATATTATACATCACTTTTTAAATCATACTATCAAGAGGTAATGAAATTTTCCATTCTGATGTTTATCTATGAAATATTTGTATAATTTAAAATAATTAAATTTTCTGTATGAGTTCAGCATTATAATATGATTGAATTTTAGTTTTTAGTATGACTGAATTTGTGCTATATGCTACTTCATTTAAATTTGGTGTCTGAAGGACTAGTGAACGACCATGAATATGGACAAAGGGCTTACCAAGTGAAGAATTCTTTAAAATCCTGAAATACTGCAAGGTTTTCAGAAACACAAGGGCTTGGATTTTTGAGAACATTATTCTTATTTATGTATCTTTTTTTTACTCAGTTATTCACTGAGAAGTATTTTTCTCATTTAGCTTTTTGTTTTCCTTTTTACTTCTATGTTCCTCTCTATACATTTTCTCTTTTATTACTTTTAAAAAAATCAATGTGATTCTGCTTTCTGATTATTAATGCTTTCTTGTCAGTTTTCATACCAAAGTTACCAGGACTTTAATGGGAACTCAAACTAAATAGATGTATTTTTGAGAACTTTACTCTCAGATATAAACTGTTAATTTGAGTATATATTGAGTTATTAGTACAAAACAGTATAATTCCTTCACAAATTGATATTTGACATTTCTGTAGTGTTTCTTTTGAAGATATTAAAGCTAGTCTGACTTCCATCACATTTACATTTGTTCTTCTACTTTATTTTAAAAAGCTTTTAACATCTTTACCCTTACTCTAAAATTTCTAAAAAATATGACTCAATATGTGTCACCCTAATTTACTTTGGCAATCAGTTTTTGAATACAAAAATTTTGAAAACTACATTACCAATTAAGGATAATTCTTTGTATTGTTTATTTTAAAATTTCTTATCTATATTTCTCTATTTTTCCGTATTGATTTTCCTTTGAAACAAATTATAATTTCTTTGGTAATTTGTTTTAATTTCTGTGAGATTTGTGGTATGGTATTTATCTTGGTTATAGTTTTCTTTTGTGTGGTAGGACATCATAGGCAAGGCAACTTAAAGAAGAAAGAAGTATTGGTGGTTACATTTTCAGAGGGTAGGTTCAGTACCATCATGGTGTGGAACATGGCAGCAGGCCTCCTCCAACAATGCCATGCTTCCTATAATTCCTAAAAGTTCACTGACTGGGGACCAAGTATTCAAACATTAAAGTCTATGGGGTTGTTCTCATTTAAACTATCAAAGTATTTTAATCTCTATAGTGTTCTTATTTACTCTGTGAATGTATATTTCAGACAATAAATTGTAAAACAATTTCAAATTTACTCAAGAACAGTCATTATTTTTGAAGCTTCTATTTTTTTCCTGTGTAATCTTTGCTTCCTTATTATTTTATATCTTAGCTTCTCAGAAAGTTCTTTGTCTTTCATATTGTGTATAAGTGAAGCATCACAAGTTGAAGAAATTTTTAAATTAGTAAGACTAATTATCAGATGTATTTTAGTGTGAGTGGTAGCAAAGTACCAGTCTCTTCAACTGGAAAGACCATTACTGCACCACCAACATCATAAACAACAAAAAGCAAGCATTTCTTCTTGAACTTGGGAGTTTTCTTTAGAGAAATATTTTCCAGTCTCCTGAGTGGTATGCAGCATTAGCTCAAGTGAACTAGTACATGAGCAAAATGTGGTAGTAGTTTGAATGTGCACAATTTAAACTCTAGACTGATGTATAATTATTCATTTATGTATAATGACTCCCCCTCTTTCTCATTAATTCTTTGTGTTTACAGTTGTAGAGAGCCATTATGATTTGGTTCCTCGATTTCTTTTATATGTTTTATAATTTTTTAAAAAATTGAAATTATAATAAAATTATAACATTTCATCTTTACCTTTCTTCCTTTCAAATGCTTCTGTATACCAATCTCACTCATTTTCATCTTTTGACTAATTATTACTATTTTAAGCCCCATTCTTTACCTATAGATGCAGAAGTACCTATTTTCTTCAAATCCTACAATTTCTTTGGATTTCTATTTACAACCAAATTTATTTATGGCATTTGGCTATATCAAAAATATTCACTCTCCATGTTTCAAAATCTTAAGGCTATCATTTGTCTACTTTATAATATTTTCACAGTGTTATTTATATTATATTGTTATGTTTCTATTACTATGACTCATATTGACTTTGAAGAATGAGCCTTGTAGTGAATTTAATGGTACCTAACCCAAATAAATTATGTTACCTGGGAACCTGCAACGGTGGTTCTACTGGGGAAAAAAAGTGCTGTTAGAAATGTAATTAACTTACTCAAAAGAATCTCAACTACCCATGTGGGCCCTAAGTTTAAAAGTTTGTGTCCTAATCAATGTCAAAACAGAAGAAACACAAAGGAATAAACCATGTGAAAAGATAAAGTAGTGATTGTAATTGTATGTCTATAGTCCATGAACACCAAGAAAACTGGTGTTTTCTCTGTACCAGAGGCTATTATCAGAGGAGAGGCATCAAAAAGATTCACTGGAAGATTCTGTAATAAAAGAAACCTGATGGAGGAGGGTTATCTGTCTATGTGTTAATTTCATTGGTTAATAAAAAACTGCTTTGGCCCTTTGATAGGACAGAAAATTAGGTAGGCAGAGTAAACAGAACAGAATGAACAGAACAGAATGCTGGGAGGAAGAAGGCAGTGAGGTCAGATGCAATGGAGCCAGCGCCAGGTCAGACATGCTGAATCTTCCCCAGTAAGCCACCACCTCGTGGTGCTACACAGATTATTAGGAATGGGTTAATCAAGATGTGAAAATTAGCCAATAAGAGGATAAAACTAACAGGCCAGGCAGTGTTTAAATGAATACAGTTTCTGTGTAATTATTTTGGGTAAAGCTAGCCGGTGGCCGGGAGCTAGGCAGCGGTAAGTGGCCTGCATCATCACTACAGAAACCGACAAAGCATATTTACTTTAGTCTTCTTGCCTTAATCTATGACACAGAATAAATTGCAGTTATTTCATGCCATCCAATTGATGTTGATTTGTTACAACACTAGGAAACTATCACTGACAAAAATAATCACACGAGTTCAGTTAATTATATTTAGCCTCAAAACCTTCAAAGTTTGAAATTTTTTATTATAAACACTTCATATATATATATATATATATATTGAGAATAAACTAATTACCCAGAAACAGATAAATAAATAGAATATTATTATATTAACAACCTAGACTCATTTCCAATGGCTTCTTCCAATCACTTTTCCCACAAGGAAAAGTAATTTCTAATGATTTCCATAATAGTTGTTAATTTTACCCTTTTTGAAATTTTTACTGAGAAAACATATTTTGGCTTCATGTACTAAATACTATTTTTATGAAATTCATTAATACTATTAATTTTCATAATGAAAGTTCACTCAATTTTTTACTTATGTTCCTCTGGCCATACTATCTATTCCTGTAGTATTGATGAATCTTTAAGTATTTTCAGTTGGTGGCACCAACAAATCGTGTGCTTTATAAATATTCATAGAAATGTCTCATCTCTTTTTCTTGGAGGTATACCAGTGAAGAAAATAGAAGGGTGTGGTATGTTCAGTTTTGTCACTAAAAAGTAGTTTCAGAAATGATTTTCTTCATAAATAATTCCATTTTCAGTGCACGAGAATATTCATGAAGGTTTCCGTATGACGCTGATGCTATTATTAAGAATGGACCTTTTATAGCATCTATTTATAGATGAGATTGACAGACATGAAATCATCAGTGTCTTGTATATTTACTATATTGCATTACTAGTAAAGATTTGGAAAATGCTAAAGAAGAATATGACCCTTATCTACACCAAAAATTCTCATCCATATAAAGGTTAAAGGGAGCAAGAGGAACCTGTTTTCTGACACAGATAAAAAACGGCATCTCTAGAATATTGTTGACCTAAAAAATAATTCTATTTTAGCTCCTCTGAAACTCAGTGTTACCAGGGCAATCATATTTTTATGCTCACATAACACAGTTTTTCAAATTTTATGTATTTAAACTACAATAAGTGAAATAAGCATACATACATTTTAGAGACAACAACTCAATGAAATAAACAGTTTACAAACCCAGAGTTTGTAGGTGGATCTCAATAGTAATATATTTGTTTAGCATATATGAGAAACTGTATTCAAGCTCTAAGCACAATAGGAAAATATACTACAATCAAGAGTACATGTGTTACCCAAAATTTGGGGATATATTTTATAAACTTGAGGCACCAATATGAGACTAAAAAGAAGTGTCTTCTAATTCAAATAAATACATAATTAGTGAAAGTAAAGTTAGAAAGGTCTCACTTTTTCTGTCACATTAATTAACACCTAGACTTTTAGCTGACAATGATTGGAGTTTCTTGGAAAAAATCAATGGCAGGAATATCAGACTCTCAAAGTTATTTTTGCTCCTTCTTTGTATATTTTAGTTTTGTACTCAATATTGCTTAAATTGAGTTTTGTGATTTTTATATAATTTAATGAGCTACAATCACACTGAACTATTTTAACTGAATATTACCGGTATATGTTATTTTTTTCTAATAGATGATGAAGTAAAATCTAACAGTCACATGCATTAGCTTCATTGCAATTACAGGAAGTAGTTGTTTAGCTAAAGGTCACAATCTTATGTTTCCACTTACTTGTATTATATTTCTGCCACTATACAGACACTGACAGTGGGAACAGGTTTTTAATAGTTGGTTACCTGTGATTTAGCTTTTAAACAGGTTCAATGTATTCTTAACATTTTTAAAGTCAAATGCAAATTGATGGCTAAGTTAAAAAAATGGAAAGGTTAAGTATATAATTCTTTTAGGCATTTAAATTTCTAGAGGAAATTCTTTGGATTATTAAATGGATCGTCTGTCAGAAAATAGCACTAGTTAAATTATTGTACTGGTGATTCTTGCTAATTTTGCCTACAATGGCGTAAGTTAATGCAATTTCTGCTCATTTTTTTTTTATATATTAAGTGTCTTAGTTAGCCTTTCTATTGTTGTAAAAAGACACCATGACAGCTGCAACTCCTAAAAAGAAAATATTTAATTGTGGTGGCTTGCTTGCAGTTCAGAAGTTCACTTCATTATCAAGATAGAGAGCACGGCAATATGCAGGCAGACATGGTGTTGGAGTATCTGAGAGTCTTACATCTTGCAGGCAATAGGAAGTTAACAAATTGTCACACTGATGAAGCATAAGAAAAGCAATCTCAAAGCCTGCCCCTACAGTGACATACTTTTTCCAACAAGGCACACCTCCTAATAGTGCCTTTCCTTTTGGGGGCCATTTTCTGATAAACCACCATAGTAAGTTAAAAATATTAATGTTTTATGTGAATAATAGAAATAATAGAGATCTTTAGGTTTTCTTTGTTTTATTAGTAAGTACAATACTGTTTTAGAACATATAAACAGGCTTTTAGAGAATGTGCCATTTTTTAAAGACAATTTTTTCGAACCTGATATTAAAATACCTACAAACAAGAAGTCTCACTAAAGGAACTCTTCAACAGTTCTTAACTCAAGATATCACTGCAGTTGAAAATTAAATATTAAATCAGTCAACAACAAAATAACCAGTATGAACTCCTCCAAATCCTAACCACTCTCCCAATTACTATGAAAAAACGAAGATTTATTATATAGGTTATTACCATAATATGGATGTTTATGCTCAGTCTTAATTTCACATGTTCAAATCCCAATCCCTAAAATAATGATAAATAGTAGGAGACTAGGCTTGCCAGTAGTGATTAGGTCATGGGGACCAAGCCCTAATGAATGGGATTAATATTCTTATAAAAGAAAACTCAGAGACTTGATGGTGTGTACTCACCCATAATCCTGTCCTTTTAGATGCTTATAAAATAAAATAAAAGTTTTAAGGTCAATGTGATGGTTTGAATGAGAATTCCTCCCAGATGATCTTCCATTTGAATGTTCGGTTCAGAGTTAGTGGGATTATTTGGGAAGAATTATGAGGTGTGGCCATGCTGAAGAATGAGCTCATAGGAGCTCAGAGAGACTGAAATGACAACCAGGGAACCTGCCTGGGACTAAACTAACCTAGGCCCTCTGCATAAGTGGTGACAGTTGTGTAGCTTGGTCTTCTTATAGGATTCCTGGGGCTGTCTCCAACTCCTGCTGGCTTTTGGTACCCTATTCCTCATAATAATTTACCTTGTTCAGCCTTAATACAGGTGAGGTGTTTAGTCTTAACTGCACCTTGATATTCCATATTATCCTGATATCCATGGGAGGCCTCCCCTTTTCTGAATAGGAGTGTATAGTGTATAGTGGGGAAATGGAGGAGAGAGCGATGTGGAAACTGCAGTCAGAATACAAAATAGATATTTTTAAAAGCTTTAAATGTTTAATTAAAACAATGAATGAAATACATGTGTTTTCACCTAAGCTGTTCTAGATAAAGAGAATAAGAGTTATCAGAAAGCTAATAAAAGCCTCAGAATTTTCCCATATGCTTTGGTCACAGAGCATGGAAAAATAAAGTTGGTACTGACCAGATAACCTTCCCCCATGCTGGCTAGCTTCCATCATACAGGGAGGTGCTATTATACACTGCTGGGGAAAAATCAAGTCTTACCCAGCTGCAGACTCTATAAGCTACAATAATATTCAGGAAACAGAAGTGTTATGGAGGAAGACCAACCATTTTCTGTTTGAATTTAATGCCTACGCCATCAGATGAAATTTATGTCCCATACTGTAAATTTGGACCAGAATTCATAGTTGGGAGATCATGGGCCTCAGAGATGTATCTATTACTTTTATATTTATAATATATATAGTATCAATCTTCCCAATACATTTGTATCTCTATAACCCATAGATTAGTGCACACCTCATCAGAAAAGTTTCTTCGGATAGTGGTTTTTCGGGGGAGAGTGATTAAGATCAAAACTCACAACTGATCAAATTTCAAAGAATAAATGTCAGTGACATCATCAACCACAAATGAAACATCTATATTACCTCCCTTAAAAGCTCAGAAACAATCAAACAAGAAGGGGACAAAAATGTTGCAAGCGTCAGAGGTCTGGGACAACCACAGTGAAACAGTATCTTCTGGACACTAGAGAGTCACTGCACCCCTAAGTTCAGCAGCTGTGTTTGCATTCCCATGACCTACACATCAAGCTAGTCATTATTCTAGTTTTGGAATGGGGGCCTGAAATCCACAAGCTCTAATTGAGGAATTATTGACAATTGAAGACTTTCAGGGAAGAGAGTAACAGACTTACTAACAGCATTCATTAATGCTGTGGCTTATGGTGACTTGACCACCTATGCTCCCTGGATGGCATATGTTAGCAGCATAATTGGACTTGGTGGGTTATTAAAAAAGGCAAAAAGAGGACCCAAAGTTCAGAGTATGTAGGAAGCTATTGGTTTGATTTTGGAGGAGTTAAGGGGAGGTGTAGGAAACTAAATACAATTAAAATATATTGGATGAAAGTCTTGAAGAATTAATAAAAATATATCTTCAAAAATGAAGAAAGCAATTGTACATATGACCATTAACTAAATCCCAGATTTACTTCCTTTTCTTTGTATGTTTGAAATAATCTTAAAGGTTAATGACCATTACTTTTACTCAACAAATTTGTATTGAGCCTATACTTCTTCCTGTGAGTAAATAATAATAATATCACCAGTGATGATACCATACATCCAAACATAAACAAACCAAGAATACAGAAAAATGAATTATAAAACCAAGTGGAAATGTCATAATGGAGGTATAAACACAGTACAATGAGAGCTTAGAGGAGTTCCTTAATATTGCCTGGGTGTCACATTCATAAGAATACAAATAGTTCTTAAATTTGACTCTTATTTTCTTCTAGGTGTATGAGGACAAGGAAATACTTAAACTCATTTTTGTGTCTTCTAGAACTCTTTCCACTGATTCTATACTGAGGAAAAATGAAGCTTTGATGCTATCCTGTCAGGAGTTTACTATGAATCATATAATTGATAGTTTTTATCAGAACACCAGGAACATCAATGTAATACATTCATCAACACTTGGGTATAATCCCCCAAAAAACCCAGAAGTTATAAAAACACTGCCATTTTGTGACAACTCAATTTAGTGACCAAATACTATTTTGTGAATTAGTTCAAAGAAGCTGTTTTCTCTTTGTAGCAGGAGTTAAAACCTAGTTTCTCAATAAATTCTGTCTTTGTCAACATCAAATGCAACAAAACATCCTTACCAATAGAAGCATTCTGAATCAGTTAAGAAAGGAAGTCTTATCAGTGTTACCTCAGGAGATGAGTCACACTGTTGTTAAAGTACCATCTTGTTCCCTATAAAGACAATGCATGAAGCAGTACCATGGCAACTAAATGCACAACTTCTTTTGTATCCAACTAAATAGTTCAAGCATCACTCAGAAACCTTGAAATTTTCCAAAAGTGTAATTTTCCCTTCGCAGCTCTTGACAAAAGTTTTTTAAAAATGCCTGAAATATTACAAAAGACTACCTTGCACTGTTCCTCTAAGTGAACATCATCGAGTGCAGTGTTTTCCTGTCTTAACCCTGAATTAAAAAGGGACACTTTATGTCTTTTTAAAAATGTGTTTATTTATTTTGTTGATATTTATTCATTTGCTTTTCTCTCGTATAACACATCCCAACTACAGCCTCTCTCTTCTTCTTCTAGTCCCTACCCCAAGTTAAGGAACAAAAGCACGTATACAGAGAACATAGTGCAGACCACTACAGGCGCCCAGATGGTCACTTCAGGCTCTGTGAGTCCCTATGAGCCCTTCTCAGTTGATTGTGGGCAATGTTCTTCATTCTTTGGGCTCCTACAATCCTTCATCCTCCTCTTCTATGGAATTTTTGGAGCTCTACCTATTGTTTGGCTGTGTGGAGCCTGAGCCAGCCATTTCTTTAATCAGGCTAGGCTCCCAGTGGTGGGATAGTAAAACAACACAGACACAAAATTTATGACCCACAGCAAGCCCGGCTTCAAGATGTGATGGAACAATGATGGTTCTGAATTTGTGGGTGTGGCCAACCAAAGGCTGGTATAACCTGAGGGCCATATCACAAGGAGCCCATGCCCAACACTACCTAGATGGTCAGGATCCAGAAGCTGGATGACTCAGAGACCTAAGGCAGAACAAACACGACTGACAAAATAGTCAATGAAATGATTCCTATGATATTTAGCTATACACGTAGGATTGGTGCCAAAACCAATTGTCATCAGAACGATTTCTTCCAGCAGCTGATAACATTTCATGTCTTTAGACCTCCATGTGGTGGAAATAGAATGACAACAGATTGGGTAAACATACAAGAACACCTCCACATTCCCACCATGATAAATAGGACTTTATTAATTTGTTGGGCAGACCATTATGAATCTACACGTGTTCCTGGGATTAAATTACTTTTCACATTGATTATAAAAGGAGAGTTTGATGAATAAATTAATATTCAAAATAGTATTGCATGTAGTTCATGCCTTTTGGAGTAAAGTTAACTGAAAAGAATCTTAATTGTCTCCCTGTCACTACAGTTTATTTATAGATTTTTTTCACAATTTAAAATTATTTTCTAATTTCAGAAAATTTTGATTAATATGTATATATATCCATAATAGATGAAACATTCATCTTTATGCATCTATTTAATACTATCAATTACTGTCTATTTAATACTATTGTCTGGATCATAGTAGTCACACAAAATTATTCAAATGCAACTTAATTTACATATATAAACTATTTTTAGTTGTTCTCTGGGAAATCAATCTTTTTTTTTTTTGATTTTTTGAGACAGGGTTTCTCTGTGGTTTTGGAGCCTGTCCTGGAACTAGCTATTGTAGACCAGGCTGGTCTCGAACTCACAGAGATCCACCTGCCTCTGCCTCCCAAGTTGCTGGGATTAAAGGCTTGTTCCACCACTGCCGGGCACTGGGAAATCAATCCTATTTAATAATTTAGGATTAGCATCCTACTTTGTAAAAGAGTAGTTATAAAACATGTTATAATTACATTCTACTAGTTTTAGAATGTGTATACTATGAAAGAAAGTTTGAAATTTTTAGCTCTATGTTATAGAAATCTGTTTGATAAAAGTAGGCAACTGAGCATTTTCTAAGTATACGTGTAGTTATCACATATAACTCAAGGTCAGGGTCAGGGATACAGCAGAGTGAGATGGTGAAATGGCATGATTGATTCAAATACTATGAGAAACCATAAGTGCTATTTATATCTCAATTCCATCCTTCTTCTTCTGTACATCCATTTCATTCTTTCTGTCCCTCTGCAGATTTTTTTTCTATTTTTAAAATCGCATATCAGAAAATAGATCATACCAGCAGCTTGCAAGTTTGCATGATTCCTGTTTAAGAACCATGACTGTAATGGAAGAACATTTTCCACTTCCATTTCTGAAGCTCTGAGATGGCCTTGAACTAACTATGCCTGTGTCAGAAGCCCACTGCTTTCATCCTATCTGACGGGTCACCTTTGAAAAATGTGCTTCCTTGATGGTAAGCATTTGGAAGGAGGAGGGGAAGGAAAAATCACTTTTCCAGGAATGGGCATTATTGCAGAAACTTTCCAAAGAATAAACCTAGTGAATTGAGTCTGCCACTAGCATTGACACCTATTAAATCATGTCTTATTCTGGACTAATAAAATATCAAGTATTGAAGACTCTGTTAGAGGGAAAGACTTGTATCTCAGTATGAATAATCTCTCCATTTCAGGGAGGAAAAATAATGGATGCAATTGAAACAGAAATTTAACACTTTGGAAGCAACTGTTTGACCCAATTCTTTCTTCTCTCTATTTTAAAACAATTTTTCCTTATTATATAATGATATGGGCTATGAAAGGGCTTTCTGATTATTCCTTTCATATAAATGCTAAATATGTGATATATATTAGATAGGAGTAAGGCAAGAAAAATTATGGGTGCGTGGGGATAATCTTGACAAAAATTTTAGGATATATCAGTTAATGCAGGTTGCCATTATAATCAAAAGGATTATAATAGGGACTGTTCACAAATTAGGAGTGGCATGACCAGAAAAATATTGCACTTTGTAGTTTCATTTCAGATGTTATGATCATTGTAAAGATAACTCCCTTACTCTTCCACTGATAAACATACTGTGATCATTCTATCACAGATTAATTTTCCCTTGTATTGATTTAAATTTTTTTCATATAGAAACTCTATGTGACTTTCAAAGAGAATGCTATCACTTATGTAAGTGACACTTTCCACAAAGGAGTTTTAAAAGAATACTCCAAGCAAAGATGCTGCTCCAAGTGGCAAATATGATATTCTGAAATATACAATGATATAATTTAAATGTAACACCACTTTTCTTTTGTAAACATTAAATGTAATGTTTAATGATAAGGAGATACTTGTCAAAGAGTTCATTACATTCTTGAAAATTACCTATAATATTACTGTCTAAATATCTTTAATTATACCCAATATTGTGATAAGAACAAGGTAGTTTAGCTCAGTATATTTAAAGTTAAATATAGTAATTACATTAAAATCACCAAGCATTTATCACTCAAATTATCAAAATCAAATTTACACAAATTATTAATCAGGTGGACTTATATTTTCTTAAAATACCTATATTATTTTATAGGACATTGATTTGGGAATCCCCTCTGTATGCTGTGAATACCGTTGGTTAATAAAGAAAATGCTTTGGGCCTATTGCAGCACAGAATAGGGCAAGGCAGAATTTCCAAGCAGACAGAGGACAAGAAAGCAGGCAGAAACAATGAGATGCCAGGTAACCTCTGCAGGAGACAGACGCCGGATGCTGAATGGAATCTTACTGGTAGGTCACAATCACGTACTGATACACAATTAATAGAAATTGGTTAATTTAAGGAATAAGAGCTAGCCAATAAGAAGTTTGGGCTGCTAATAGGCAAAGCAGTGTTGTAATAATGCAGTTTCTCTGTGATTATTTTGGATCTGGGTGTCCAGGAAATGAAAGAGCAGCCTCTGACAATAGGACATAACAGCAGATTTTTTAAAAATATTTGATTCTGGATATTGGACTGAGCCAATAGATGCTTGATGACATAAGTTGTCATAATCGTTTCTCTGTTGCTGTGATAAAATACTGTGATGCAAAGCAACTATGGAAGCAATTTATCCTAGCTTATGGTTCCAGCAGAGTAATAGTTCATTATTGGGAAGAGGCATGGCAGCAAGCAGCAGGCATGTTGGCAGGATCAGGAAGCTGAATGATCACATCCTTAATTTCAAATATAAGGAGGAGTGGCAAACTGGGATGGGAATGAGGTCATAAACGTTCAAAGCCTGTGACATACTTTCTCCCGCAAGGTGGAAATGCCTGCAACCTCCCAAGCAGTGCCATCAAGTGGAAATCAAATTGTGAAATGTGTAAGCCTAAGGGCACAATTTTCTTTTAAACCATCACCTTCCTCTCCCTGGCCACCATAGCCTCAAGGTTATACCACAACACAAAATGCATACTGTATGTACAACTTTAAAAATCCCCATAGTCCTTCTAGTTCTCAATACAGTTTAAAAGACCAGAGTGCAAAGTCTCATTTGAGACCCATGTCAATCTCTTAATTGTAGCCACCTGTAAAATCTAAAGACAAGTTTCATACATCTAACATTCAATGGCACGGCAAACTAGGTTTCACTTTATCAGCTGCACTCAAAGATCCTCCTTACAGGAATTCCCCTGCCACACATTTTCTGGCACCAGTGGTTCTCTGAAACTGCAGAAAAAGAATTGACACTAACACTCATTCTTTCAGGTTTATAAAGTCAATACAAAGTGGACAGACAGCACTACCTAATTGAATTCCACTGCTTCTTGGAATGGGCATGTCCCTCTTGATTTACATTCACAAAATCTTTGTGTTGTTGTTGCTTTCTAGGGGCAAAGAAACCCTTAGGTTCTCTTTCACAGGTTGGATTCTTAGCTGGGTGTGGTCTTTTTCTCCAGGTACTTTTATTATTGGTCTAGGGCAGAGCAGGAGACGTCTCCATAATTATTCTACTATCCTTAACAGTTATAGCCTCTCTTTTCTGAAAAAGCATTGATAGAAACATTAAGATTTCTACTCTTCTTTATTTTTTTTATTTTTTGAGATGCCACTAAGTATTTAATTTCATTTTTTAATTAAAAATTTCCACCTCCTCCCATTTCCATCCCCCCTACCCCTACCCCTCCCTCTCCAGTCCAAAGAGCAGTCAGGGTTCCCTGCCCTATGGGAAGTCCAAGGTCCTCCCCCCTCCATCTAGGTCTAGGAAGGTGAGCATCCAAACAGGCTAGGCACCCACAAAGCCAGTACATACAGTAGAATCAAAACCCAGTGCCATTGTCCTTGGCTTCTCATCAGCCCTCATTGTCAGCCACATTCAGAGAGTCCGGTTTGATCACATACTCCATCAGTCCCAGTCCAGCTGGCCTTGGTGAGTTCCCATTAGATCAGTCCTGCCATCTCAGTGGGTGGACGCACCCCTCGCGGTCTTGACTTCCTTGCTCATGTTCTCCCTGCTTCTGCTCCTCATTTGGACCTTGGGAGTTCAGTCCAGTGCTCCAGTGTGGGTCTATCCCAAATGTGTGGCACAGTGAACTGATAATTTATAAAAATAATCTCAAAACTTTTATTGTACTAAGTATGTAGAAGAATTGTCAGTGCATGTCAATACAATATATGTTATTTTATGGAAAAGAAGATAAAATGTTACTTAAGCTAATTTCAGCTATTATAAGTAGGACTTTTTGGCAAAAATCTCAAGAAACAATGTATCTCACAAATATAAGTAATTCTGCATTATATACATATCAACAGGTTAGAGTGAATGTATGGTGATGGAAACAAATCTTTTATTTGACTAAAACTAGTATGTAGTCCTAATGTGTCATCTTTCAGTACTATCAGTGAAAATTATATTCTGGTTAAAGAAAAGATTATGTCATATATCTATAGCTACCTGAGTAGTGAAAACTACTGCATATAGAAACTATATAAAAATATATGTTTTATTGAATTCCCGGGTAAACTTCCCAATAACTTGGCAAATACTCTACCATCTGCATCCAATCTCAATAAGAAAAAATTTAAAACAAATACAGCAAAGAATAGCACAAAACTAGATGAAATTAGTTATCTTAAACAGCTTACAGTGCTCACATATTAAAAAAATATTGACATCTCAAAAGGATACAATTTGGTGCATGTGAAATTTGAATTTAAGATCTCTGAATGCAATTACAATTCAGTGTTTATTTCTGAGTCAAATACCTTCTCAAAAAGGTTTTCTTATTCAAAAATGTTTTGTTTTTATGTATGTGTGTGCCTACTTGTATGTACATCATGTGTATACAGGTGTCCACAAAGACCAGAAGAATGTGTTGTATTCCCTTGTAATTGGAGTTATAGGTGACCATTGTGGGTTCTGGGAAGTAAATCTGGGTCCTGTGAAAGAGCAGCATGTGCTCTTAACCAGTGGGTCAATTTTTCAGATTTTAAATTGATTTTTAATGAGTCAAAGTTTCCCTCAGAATGTCTCAAATCCCATTCAAACACATGTATTTATTGTTTTTTAGTACTTGAAATAAGGTTGGATGTATGTCATGTTTTAAATTTCTTTGTCATTTAGGTTTATTACTAATGTAAATATAAATTGTAAAAAAACCTTGCTATTATTAGTGATCTTCAGAACTAGATTCATAGAATAAATAAAAAATATTACAGTAAGCACTATTATTATCTCATATGTTAGTCCCATGTATCAGATATTAGCTTAAAATATAATAAACAGAATGAGAAATGGAAAAATTTGTCCAAAAGGCTTCCCAAATGAATCCTCTATCCTATGGAAATCCTAGCATAAAATGCTCCTATGATTCCAAAACTGTGTTTATGTTTTTTTTAATGTAGGAAGTATTAACAAAAGTCAGCTTACATTTTTGCATTTTAAGTTTTATTACTGTCATTGATCAGCAATGAAATATTAAAATCAAAAGATAATGAGTAATGTCCAAAAGGATTCATGCTATAGCAGCATTAATTATCACATCTTTTCCTTCTAAGGTAATCTAGCTATTGTAATAAGCTTTATAATAAGGAGAAATATATTTTTGAAATGCTTTTGTAGTAACAAAACATATTCACAGTTGGAATTTTACCTTTGATCCTCAAAATGCAGATGGGCCATAATTAGTGCTATATTTTATACATATTACTACTTTGTCTGTTTGCTTTATTTCATGTCTATTTCTAAAGAGTATGTGGATAGATTATAATAAAGGATCCATACAATAGGCTTGTAAAAATGGAGATAAATTTTCAACAGCATCATAGTAAGAAGAAATGGTTATTGGGGTTGGTTTGAAGAACATATAATTATGTAAAAAATAACAGCCAAGAATAGTTACTGTAATTAAACACTAAATTTAGTCTATGCTTCCTGGAAGCCAAGAGAATCTTTGAAAAAAATCACGATTACTTACAAAGCTCTAGTTCCATATTAGTTATTAGGACAGACAGATCCTAGTGCCATATCTAAGCATCACTGATTTAAAAGAAATATAATTTAAAAAAAATGATCACTTGGGTTAATGACAGTTGCCATTTTATATATGTTCATTTGGTATTAGAGAAATTGTTGAAACATTCTTTGGTTGAATATTGGATATATCAAATATTTATAAAAATTAAGAAAATTGCTGTTGCTGTCTATAACAAATCCATCTAGATTGATATATGTTAAAAGGCTAACCAAGAAAATAGCTGAAACAACCTGAATACACCGAGAAGTCCAAAGTACAGGAGAAAATGGATAGCACAGGTTTTCATGATGTAGTACATGAAATAGATCAGAACTTTTATCTACAGAAAGGAACTGAAGAGATGGCTCAGCAGTTAAGAGCATTTATTACCAGCACCCACATTAGGTGGTTAACAACATCCTGCTACTTCAGTTTCAGAGGGTCTGATTCAATCTTGTTGCCTCTGTGGTCACCCACATATAGCACACACCACATCAACACAGATGTAAGGAAATAAAGTGCTTTAAGTTGGGGGTAGGATAAGGTGCTAAAAAGCTCACTGGCACATTTGTCTCTAACATGAAGATTATAGGAAAAAGTTTAGGGCTAGCCAGAAATTCATTTGTCTTTCTTATACTTTCCTAAAATTTGCAGTATTTTCTTAACTACATTTTAGACTGCAGTATTTTTCTTTAAAAATTCAAGGAAAATGAGTAAATGTCTAAAATATGAAATGGATAATGGGGTCTCTACCTCTGATCAGGGTAGAAAGATTGTGTTTTTGTTTATAAATTTACATAATCTGTGTTTTGTATGCTGCTGACCTAGATGCAGGTGGGTCTGATTGAAAACAGAATGTTAGGAGAAGTAAAATCCACAAGAAATGACAAGTTCTTCAGGAAAAATTATTATGTTATGCTTGGTGCTAAGTGAATGAATATTTCTCTTCCATCCCTCTTGATACAGGGGATGAAGTGGACTATACCAATATTCTTTATGAAATGACTATTTTAGCAGCTAACATTCAGGAATTCATGGGTTCAATCTCTAGAATTATATCTACAATGTGCTGATGCATACCTATCATCCTAGAACCCAAGAGGTAGCGGAAGAAAGGTCAGAAGTTCAAAGTTATCCTCAGTTTATGCAGTAAGCTATGGGATGCATAGAGACAACTAAAAACAACAACCATTTCAAAACACTCTAGTAGTCCAAAGAAACAAACGTACTCATGCATCACTTTGGAGAATCCCTGTCTAAATTTTATGAGACTGAAGCAACAATAATTTACTGCAGATACCTGATCTTGAGTTTTAGAAAAAAAAATAATGCTGGAGGCATCAGGATAAATGTAATAACAAGTATGGTACATCGGTGTTGCAGTAAACATTTCTTTGGTGCCTATCTTTCAAAGGTAGTTATACTATCTTCCTAGGTAAATTTCCTGTTATCTGAGCAAGGTGTCTGCTGCTTGCTAATGGATTCTATTGCTCCTTACTCAAATTGTCACCCCCAGAAATTTATTGTTCCAGCAGATTACATTTACAAAAAAAAAAAACTTACTTCTTCTGTGCTGCCAGATGACTTTGAGTCTAGTTTACATAATTCTCATCATGCAAATAAATAAAGATATTTTGAATAGGCTATCTTAATTATTCTTTGTTTTTTGGTGTGAGACTGGCTGTGGTGTGTTTATGTGTTTATATACGTACAATGAAATCGATATCATTTTCTCATTTTTAGACAAGGTCTCTTGTTGAACTTGGAGCTCACTAATTAAACTAGGCTGGGTGGCCATGAAGCTCGAGAGGTCCTCCAATCTCTGTATTCCTAGAGCTACGATTACAATGGGTACTGTGATGTGAATTCAGGTCTTTAGGTGTGCATGTCAAGCACTTTAATGACAAGGCCATCATCACAGGCTTTTGTGAAAAAGACTTTTTAAGAGACCATAATCTAGAACTAATAAATATCTATACGCTACAGGTTAATGCATGACTTTACTACACAGGAGTTGAGATGACACCATATGAACACACTGGCCAATCTGCTCATCTCTGAGTATGTGCTAATCAGACATTCATGAGTTACCCACTACCTGTGGCAGTGGTTTGAATAAGGATGTTGTCTACAGGCTCACATATATATATTACTTCCCAGTTGCTTGTGTTGTTTGGGGGAGATGTTGCAACCTTTCCTGGGGTGCACTTTCACTGGGAGTTGGATTTTAGATCATCTGATTGTGTCAATCCTTTAAATTTCTGCCAAATCAGTGATAGAAATAATGCATTGGCTGTATCGGATAAGCAAAAGCAGATACATGATATTATTATATTATTAAAATGTTATACTTTATAACACATACATATTGTTAATGCTTCTTCATTTGTCTTTAATAAAATTAACCTGAATGAGCAACTTCCTGGTCCTATTTTATTTTATTTTCTTCTATTTGTTCTCCCAAACCCAAAGTGTCATTCACTTGATTTCACTTTCTCTTGTGTATCTGTAACATAAAGCAAACACTGTTATTGTTGGTTACCTTGTAGGCAGGTGGTTCACCATAGAATTCTTTTTGTAACACTTAAAACATTCTTAAGCATTTGGGGGAGAACAAAACAAATATTTGATATGAAATACAAAATTCTAAGGTTGATTCCATATCATGGCTTTTGAAAATCGAGCTGCAATAAACACAGGAAGGCAGATCTCTTTCCTATATTGTCTTCATATCCTTTGGTTACATTCCTGGTAGTAGGACTGATGTATAACACAGAAGCTCATTGTTTATAAGGGCTTCAGTTTTGCACATTTCTACCAGATGTAGTAAGTCTCTCTTCTTCACACCCTTACCAACATTTGATATCTTTAGTCCTTTTTATTTATCATTTCCATTTATTTGGAGTGAAGTAGTAACTATATAAGATTTAATTTTCATTTCTTCAGTGAATATTGATGTTGAGAAATTTACTATGTACCTTGGACCATTTGTATGTTATCTTTTGAGGAATATTTATGACTTCTGCTGGCTAGGCATGGTGGTGCACACCTATAATCTCTATTCAGGAATCTAAAGGCAATCATGAATTCATAGCCACTTTGTGTTATACTTCTCAAAACAGGTATTTTTTTTTTACCACTTTTAGTCATATTGTTATTATTTGGGACAGAATGTTTAATTTAATAATAAATTCCCTATATTAGATCCTTGTCAGATGAAGAATTTGTCAGTATTCTGTTTAATTCTTTCAGCTGTTTCTGTCCATGAATCACTGTGTGGTGAAGAACCTTTTTATATGATATAAATGGGTCTGTGAAGCTTTTACTTCTTGGCCTGTTACTTTGAAGTTTTGTCCAAAATGTAAAATACTTGATCAGTCCGACTTTATTATACATCTCCACTTTCTTTTTTTTCTAGTAACTTCATAGTTTCTGGCACTATATTTGGTTATTTGATATAGTTTTATCTTCAATTTATGCATATAATAACAGTAGAATACTATTCATATATTAAAAAAATTAGTTTCTGACATTTAGAACAGCATGATCAGAACCGTAGATTATTGTATTTACTGGAATAAGCCAGACACAATAACACAAACCTTATTATTCCATATATGAAATGTGAAAATATCCTCATAGAAGTAGTCTAGTGGTTAGAAGGCATTAGGAAGAAATGGAAGACCATAGTTAATGGGTTGACCATTACAAGAGCACTGCTGAAACAAGTTCTAATATCTATTATTATCTATGGTAACTAGCATGAATAAAATATATTATCTGTTTTATAATAGTTAAAAGAGATAATTTTAATATCACAAAATTAAGTAAGTCATTATTGATTTCTAATTTATCTGATTTGACCATTATACAATGTTATAAAATATTATCCTGTATTGTGAATAATTTTCTAAATCAATTTTTTTAAAAGACAAATTATGAGAAAGATCCAAATATCTTTACAGAAGAAAGTTTGAGAGAGTGAAGTAGTCAAAGAAGTATCAAGGAGTTAAAGTTAAATAGTGTAGCCTAATCTACCCTATAAATTTGTTATTAGCCATGTGTTACTGTTAGACACATAATATGTAGCTAGATTTTGAAGAATTAATTGAAAACTTATAAAACATACCAGCAATAAATGCTTTTATGAATTACATATTAAACATTAATGTTTTGGCAAAATAAGACATGTTATTTGTGTGTGTGCTTATGTGTGCATGCATGCACATGTGTATGCATACATATGTGCTTGTGCAATTGCCTGTAGAGACCAGAGGAATATATTAGACTCCTGAGAGCTGGAGTTTACCGTGTTCATGAGATACCTAGCAAACAAAATGTGTTGTTAAAAATTAGATTTATTTGTTTCTTACTTTTTAATTTTTATGTGACACTTCTTTGAATATTTAAAATCATATTTTGTAGCATTTGTTGTAATTCTATCCAATAGTACTTATATTTAAGATATACTTCAGAAAGAATATGTATAATAAATTTCAATCCATGAAGCCAAAGTTTTAAAATAGCATCAAATGTATAGGATAATATGAGGAACATAAATCAGGCTAATTATCTTATTTATTATCTCATAAACTTCATTTTTCTGTGATTAGAAAAATGAAATTCGATTCTTATTTCTTTATATACATGAAATTTTTTATATACTCCATTTTACTCGAAAGTTCTTATCTACTCCCCAATAAAAGTTAGTAAATTAGATATTCATATTCGTTATGGAGAGAAATTTTATGTATTTTATTCATCAATATCTTTTCAGAACCTAGTAAAGTTTCTATCACAGACTAAATGCTAAGTAGATATTTATCGAACAACTGGAATCCTAATACTAAAGACATAGTTATAAATCTATCCAGAGATATAGGTACCATGCCTTTGTCAAAAGATGATGAAAAAATAACTTGAATCATAGGTCCCAATGTATTTCAAATTCATGCAACAGTTCTTAAGTAAAATGTAAGGAACACCATTTACAGTGAAAGTTCAATTGTTACATAAGTCTCAGAAATTTATTACTGACTTTATGATTTAACACACAAAATATAGGGGAGAGTGAATGGAAGAGTACTGCTAAAGCTCTATGGGAGAGAAATGTGCTGTCTTATAATGCAGAAATGGACCTCCAGATCAGCTGGGAGTTAAGTAAAAGAGTGAGAAGTATGCATCCTCATCTTTTCTCTTTGGTTCTTTATTATAATTATTAATCTGAATTATGTATTCTGTGCTGTATATGTATGTGCAAAATGGTTCTAGATAGAACTCCATAGAAAAGTTTCAGGGATACATGAATCTTATGGAATCGTGAGCAAAATTATTTTTGCTTGTGTTTATTTATGGTAGAGAATATTGTAGCTCTCATCAGTGATATAGATATGAATTATTTGCATTGGTATAGATTTTGCTTTATTGATAGAGATTTAAGGTCAATTCCAGGCAGCCGGGAGCTGGGGCGGCAAGAACGCAACCCGCAGCTCCTACAACAGAATGGCGCCCAGACGTGTGGACAACTGAATCCACCAAAAGCCTGAGAAAACTTGGGAAAGAATAGAGTAAAGCATGTTTTCTTGGTAGCAGCAATTTCTTGAGTCTGCTCTGCTTGCTAGAGGTAAGCAAGCGCTCTCATCTAAGAGAAGCTTCCTGACTCAGCTTCAGCTGCAAAACCCTGCAGCTCTTAAGAGGTCCTGCCACGAAACATTTAAATGATGTTGATAAAAACTAACTGAATGCTTATTTGTTTTCAGCTGTAGCAGGAAAAAAGTTGTGCTGTTTTAAAAGGCTGGCTTTCTGGGCCATTCTGCAAGGGCAAACTCTGACTGTTTGAGGCAGGAGGGCCGACTACAGAGAGAGGACTTGAGTGTTGTCTGTGGACATAATGCTGCCACTTACTTGCTGGCAGGGACCTTGAAAAACACGGCCACAGCCAGTACCTTAGCTGTGAGGCTGGGAAGCTAAGGAATGGGCTGGATCCAGCCATCAAAGCCAAGGCTTTAGTCCTACTGATATTGCTTGGTAAATTAAAGACTCATGTGGTCAAAAAAGAGACATATACAGTAAAAGAAAGATTCAAAGAAAAAAGAAAACTTTTAAATGATTTACAGTGTGTTAAAAATATATGCAGGCTAAAAGTTAAAGTTCTTAAAGTAAAAAAAAAATAAAAAAAGGAGGAAAGAGAGTTGTTGGGTGTGGTATTACACACCTTTAATCCCAACACTTGGGAGGCAGAGGGAGATTTACCTCTAGTGACTTCTAGGTGTGGTAGCACACATCTTTAATCCCAATGTCTGGGAGGCAGAGACAGGCAATCTCTGAGAGGTCAAGGACAGCCTGGTCTACAGAGTTATTCCAGGTCAAAGATACAGAGAACTTGTCTCAAAAAGGAAAAAATAAAAGTAAAAATAAACAAAATAGAGGTTAAAATAAAGCCGTACAAAGATGGAAAATAAACAGAGAATTTTGATACTGTATGCTATTATGCTGCCTTTGAATTGTTTGAATGCTGAGGAAGGAGCAACAGCTGCTAAAAGATATTTGTTTATAAATAAATGCTGCTGAACTAATCCAACATAGATATTTTGAAAATACCTTGACTTCAGAATTTCGATCTAAGGATATGATACTTTGGAAAAGAAATTCTTCTTTTGTTTTCACAGTCGATGACACCCTGTGGATTGCTTCCATCCCAATATGGTATGATAGACCACGCCCTCCTGAAAGGTTGCTGTGAACACCCTCAAAAAATTACTTCACTCAACTGCTAACTGAGATGACCCTGGCACACAGGTTATACCATGAAAGACCTAATTAACGACACCCCAATTCAGCAGGAAGCAGTTTGGAGACAAATAACTGCACCCATATTCCCAAATATTGTTTATAAATGTTCTTTGACATTTAAAGGGGGTTATGAATAGATATAAATAATTTGCAATGGTATAGATTTTGCTTTATTGATAGAGATTTAAGGTCAATTCCAGGCAGCCGGGAGCTGGGGCGGCAAGAATGCAACCCGCAGCTCCTACAACAGATCAGTATCTCAAAAGATTTCTTTGACTTAAAATATTTCCTAACCACTACTTCATTAAGCATTAAATGAAATCAGCTAAAAGTAGAACGGTGGTACCTTTCCCTGTTTTTTAACATTAAGAAGAGTTATCCTGTGGCTGAAAAATACTATCATTCCCTGTTAATTATTATATTCCCCAGGAGACTTAATTGTCAGACCCCTCCGTGATGACTCAAGTGAGCATAGTCACAATCTTAAAGCAACTTGAAATAGTGTCAAAGAGAAAAAGAATTTTGCATTCATAAAACTGTTTGAAATGAAAATCAATTATTGCCTATCAGAAATAGTGTCTTTCAGAACAAATTTGATTGTCATGAAGATTTTAAAAGCAACTCCTGATACCTTTCAAATTGTTTATTTGTCTCTAATCTCAACCATTTTAAATAAATCTGTATCAGTTTTTTTTTTACTAGCACTAAGCTATTTTGCTTTATAAGTAAGTCTCTATCATTGATAGATTTTCAATGTGATAAAATATAGGACACATATGATTTGGTTTAAAGAGAAAATTATATGCTTGTACAACATTGGCTCCATCTTTTCTAATAGCAGCATCCAAAGGTTTTGTGTTTGCTTTGTTTTCAGAAAATTACTTATCTCACTATAATTTTGATGTAAAATTATTCAAGTTGTTGGCAGACTCATTGACTCTCAATGTTTTTGCTGTTGTCAGTTTTGTTTTTGGAGGTAACCCAGTCTGACCTGGAATTCATAATCTTGCCTTCTCTTTGCAAGTCTGGCTTCTATCACTTAGCATAATGTCTCCATGACACTCAGGCTCCTCTTTGAATTAAATAAGTGGCTCAAATTGTCAGCCAGATTCTCTTCGAATTAAGGTGCTCATTTCTAAGACTGACATCTTGAGTTTTATCCCTGGGACACACATAATAGAAGGAGAAAAAATGACACTTAAAAGTTGTCTTATGAACTCCATGTGTGTGTCATGGGTAAATAAATAAAAAATTGATATTATGGGAAAAAACTTTCTTTTGCAGTGGTATTGATGACTTCAGACTCATAACTGAGAATAAGAGACACTGAAGGCTTCTGTGACGATGTTTCCCACTCTCATCAAAAAAAAAAAAAAGAAAGAAAGAAAAAAGAAAAAGAAATGGTCCAGAGAAGAAACTATCGAAGAGAGTCCTTAAAAACCGTGATAAAGATGCTGAAGTGTAGCTCTTCACAGTTGATAGCTTCTGGCAGATGGGTAGGGGTGGGGGAATACTCTATTTTATTTAAGAGGCTGGCCACTGGGAGTTTGACCATGCTCCAATGAGTATAAGGGGAACACAAATAGAACTTGGCAGGCTTCTGTTTTGTTTTGTTTTGTTTTAGGAAAGGAATAAGGATAAGGTAGTGGACCTTAGAGGCATAGAAAGCAAGTGTGATTGGGATACATTTTATAAAATTCCCAAATAATTAATAAAATATGTTAAGAAAAACCTATCAATAAAGCAATAAGCAAAAGTTTAAAAAGTTTAAAAATGCAAATCAATCTACCAAAATTTATTAAACTATTATAAGCAAAATGTTTCACCCCTGAAAGAGAAATGATTAGATTTCATTTATCCTAGTGGTCAATATTTGAGAAGCCTAGAATCTTCCTGCCTTCTGGGTCCTCAGATTTTCTCCTTTTTATGGATGATCTAAAACTAGGTTTTTAAGTTTGTCTTTTGATTTCTAATATAGTCAATTATGAGCAATGTTCTTTTCAAAGGAAATATTTAGTCTAACACTATTAATTTACTTTTTGCATAGATGATAAAAAATAGGTGGAACATATAGTGACAATCAGTTATTGAGAACAAGAAACAATTATCTGTCAAACAAGACATTGGTATGTAAATTTTCGGCATGTTGAGTTGGTTAAGACTAAGAGCCAACGGCTCTGACATTAAAATTAATCCATATTTTTGAGAGGATCACTGATGGTTGGAATAGCATAGAAAAAAATAAGACAGACAGATGTAAAATTTATAAATAGCAACTCATATTCCAATCACTAATAAAGCTAATAATCACAAAATATTATTGCTGAACACTTCTTCCTCCCCTAAAGTTGATTTGAGTCCACCTGTCTATCTTTCTACCATCTTTACCAGTATCCTTTCCTTTCCTTTTAAAACTCTCTGATGAATATCTTGCATATCACCATAGAACCTTCATCTGGAGATGGATGGAGATAGAGACAGAGACCCACACTGGAGCACGGGACTGAGCTCCCAAGGTCCCAATGAGGAGCAGAAGGAAGGAGAACATGAACAAGGAAGTCGGGATGGCAAGGGGTGCACCCACCCACAGAGACAGAGGGAATTATCTATTGGGAGCTCACCAAGGCCAGCTGGACTGGGACTGAAAAACCATGGGATCAAACCGGCCTCTCTGAACATGGTGGACAATGAGGGGTGCTGAAAAGCCAAGGACAATGGCACTGGGTTTTGATCCTACTGTATGTACTGGCTTTATGGGAGCCTAGCCTGTTTGGATGCTCACCTTCCTAGACCAGGATGGAGGGGGGAGGACCTTGGACTTCCCACAGGGCAGGGAACCCTGACTGCTCTTTGGACTGGAGAGGGAGGGGGAGGGAAGTGCGGATGGGGAGTGTGGGGAAGGAGAGGGAAAAGGGAGGCGGGGAGCAGGTAGAAATTTTTAATAAAAAATGCAATAAAAACTCTCTTTCATGGTGGAAATAGCTATTCTATCTCTCAAACTTAGAATATTTTATAAGTTATTGTATAATACTTGACAGAACACTGGAAACTTCTACCTTTATTTTCTTAAAACCCAGTGGCCATTGTATAAAATCTCCATACTTCATTCTTGGAGACATAAACAACAAGGAAGAACTATAGCAGAAAAGACATCACATGGAAGGAGGGAGCATTTAAGACCTACCAACATAGGCCAGCATTGAGTTGGAGATATCAGGGTGTGTGTGTGATCTTAATAAATTTAGAAAATAGTAAAAAATAGATTTGCATTCTTTAAATTGCTATTTTATTGTAAAAGTAGACAACTGAATTGACCATTGGAATTTGAAATGTCCTCAAAACCATCAGGAACTTTATGCAGCTTAGCAAGAGAGACCAAAAGGCATAAAATGTAAAGCTATTCATTCAGATATACTGTTTAAAGTCAAGATCATTCATGAGATCACTTATAATAAGAATGGAAAATGAGATGAGAAACATCTCTAGGTATGAGTTTGCATATTCTTATATGAAAAGGTTAAGGGAAGAAATATAAGCCAACAAAGGAGACAAAAGAGAAACTCAGAAGAGAGCAAAGTAGCAGAAAGAATAAAAAACAACAACAACAACAACAAAAAAGAACAACAAAAACTCTTAGCCACAGAAAACTATCCCACAGCAGAGAAACATAGGCTCCTTTGCTGAGAAGTTGGGTAAGATGAAAAGATACAGAGATACAGTTTATCCCTGAACATACAATGAAAAATGTATGTTAACTTAACATACATCATCATTTAGAGAATTAATTTTCTCAAACAAGACATATTTCATGTCATTAACCTAACCACGTCATACCCATTTTGTCTTCTGCTGTCAAATACTTGCTCAATTTTTAATCTTGTGCAAATTATTCCAAGACAGATAATGATAAGCAGAGATTTACTGTTTCAATGCAATTCTAACATTATGATTCATTGGAAGATCTTATAAATATTATGGGGCTCTGTTTTGTTCTTTTGGTTCTTTGACTGGTCCAAGGAGACTAAAAGTTTCTCAGGGATGGATCACCTGGCATTTAAAGTTGACTTTTATAATATTTCAGATTAATTGATAACAGTGTGGGCATGTCTCAAGGACGGAATGACCCCATTGTATACAACTACAGTATATAACTACTAAAATGAATCTTACCTCAAAACCCAGATCCTACCTTATGCGTACCACTAAATTAAGGTAAATCACATAAAACGAAGGATAGACATTATTTTCTGAATTTATTCATCAATTTCTAGTTAATACAAAATAAACATAAAACTAATCTCATTAGTATTTTTTTAAATTTTTCAACATATTTCATACTGAAATGGTAAAATATAAAAATACATCATATATAGGTCACATTATTTTATTGTTCAGTTCACTAAAACATTGAGTGGGATGCGAGGCAACACAATTGGAAGAATGCTTGTGTAGGATGCAGGAGGCCCTGGCTTCAATAACCAGTATCACATAACCTAGATATGGTGTTAGCACACTTGTAATCTCAGCATTCTAAACTTATAGATAGAAGCATCAGAAGTTTAAGGTCCTAATAAGTTTGTGGACAGCCTGGGCAGCATGAGATTCTATCCCAAAACAAATAAAAATAAAGTACCAAATATTACAGACAAAGTTGAAGCAATTTGTTTTCTACATGGTTATTTTTTCTTTATTTCCATTCTCGTTTCCTTCCTTCCTTCCTTCCTTCCTTCCTTCCTTCCTTCCTTCCTTCCTTCCTTCCTTCCTTTTCACTTATTTTATTGAGACAGTTTCATTTACTGAGCTTGACCTCAAACTTGCTATGTAGTAGAAGATGACAATGAACTTTGGCTCTTCTTTGCTTCCACTTCTTGAGTACTATGACTAAAAGTATGAAGCACCAAGCCAAGCAATTTTTTTTTATTTTTGAGTCATTCATTGTTCCACTGTTTTTTATACAAAATCTCTATTTATATGAAAAATATGTAGTATCACTATGAGGTATATAATAACTTCAAAAAAATTTAATCTCATAGAGTTTGAAATGAGTATCAATTTACATGGAAAATAAATGTACGTAGACGAGTTTGCATGTTGGGGATTAGATATTCAAGTGAGAAATCTAATTAACTGCGACGTTGAACTATATATTTGCTAGTAGATAAGTAATCATTTGTGATAACTAAAAGTTTCTGTTAATATTGTTAAAACTTGATTATTTACAACTTATATCATCAAAGTATTTACCAAAAGGGGTACTTCCAGTTCTCAATTGAGAGTTGGTGGATATGAAGAAAGGATTAGAGAGAATCTGGGAGTAGATGAAGAGAGGAAAGAGGGATATAGCAATATAGCTCTATTTTAATCACTATATATATATATATTATTTCTGATAATTTTGAAGTTATAATATAATTACATGACTTCACCCTTTCCTCCCTCTAAACTTTCTCATAGACTTGCTCACTTTCACATTTATGGCTTCCTTTATAATTGACTGTTAGATATTATGTATAATTATACAAATACTAAATTCTCAGTATGCATGAGGTTATTTGGGTCTATGTTTTCAGAGATGATCATTTTTTAATAAATTTTGTAGGTAAATTTATATGCATAACTTATGGTAAGAGACTTTCAAAGGTTCTTTATGATATTTTTAAATGCTCAAACAAGATTAATCCATGGGCCAGATACAGAAAATGAATGGGGAGAAAGATATTTAGGGGAAATCATTAAGGTGTCAATAAATAATGAAACTTCAAGTTGGAACTGAGTTAAATATATGTGTGTGGTTATAATAATCTATCCTCCAAATTAATTAATTTATCACATGTTTAAATATCTTTTACATTTTTTCTCTCTGCTTGTTTTTAGGGAAAATTAAGAGTATCTTACCAATCAATATTTTACCTTTAACAGATAGTTCAAGAAATGTTATACATTTAATAGATATAATTTCAAATGACTTCTTTGGTAAATATGTTATCCTAAGAATTTAAATGGAAATAATGGACCAGCATTTCTCTTGCTGACTCAGAAATCACAATTAGGAATTCTGGTATAATTCTTGCTTTTCCAGTTCTTTTCCTTTGTGTTCTCTTCCTCTTTCTAGATATCTTGTCATGTTTTCCCATGCCCCACATTGGTTTTTTTCTAATAATATTTCACCTGACATTAATCTTAAAGATTGCTAATTTGAAACACTAGATGTAAGAAAACCACACAAGTAAATATGTTAAAATGTTTGGGGGAATAATACTCAATGACACTGAATGAAATACTTCTGTATATAAAACAGTTTATGGTTTCTAGGAAAGGAGATACATGGTAATAGGTTGAATTACAAGAAAGTGCTGGTTAGAGATGAAGATGAGTTATTAATTTAAACCACTCTAAAGAAATGATTGTACATTCAGACTTACTTACCTGAAACATTGGTTCTTGGTTGTGTGACCTTGAGACTTACTTACCTGCATCATTGGCTTTTGGTTGTGTGACCTTCAGACTCACTTACCTGCAACATTGGCTTCTGGTTACAGACCGGCTACAACATATTGTGCATTATATTCTTTTAGTAATACACAGGAAATAAAATAAACTTTTGTTATGTATGTGTGCATACACATATGCGGAAGGCCTTTTTACAATGAAACAGCTCACTGAAAGTTTATGCTTTTCCTCTCATTAGTGACATTTCAACATATATTTATTTCAAATTATGTTACTAACAAGGTGAATACATGACTCTCTTGCAGCATACTGTCATTGATGTTACACAACCTTGAAGTCATATACATTTTCTGAAAATAGCGGATTTTGAACAAAATGTAAGTATATGAGGAAGGACAAAGCTTGGGACTATTATAGCCAGCAAGCATCATCTTCTAAAGAAAGCTTTCTGTTATATAGCTTCTTTCCATTTCATTGTCAACTTAGTTTATAGTCCCCAAACACTAAGATGCTATATCAAAATATAGATAATATGTTGTATACCTACTTATTAAAATGGTTGCTTATTAATTTGACATCAACATAAAGTGAAAAGTGAGCATCTAAGTATCCTAACTGATTCTATTTCTTTCCCCTGTTTACTTCACACCGGAGTGGAAAGGAGTTTGAAAGAGTAAAGAGATTGGTAGTTATTTGTGCATGTTAAATCTAATATGAGACACCATCCAAGTAAAGGGATTTAAGGATTTCATTAGCATAATGACTTTAAAATCTTTATAATACTCTACACAAAAATGAAGAGTGACCAAGGAAATCCTTGGGCTGTATAGGAGTTTGTAAGTTATTTTACTGCAAAGTATTTCACAACTCTGTCAAACTCAACTAAATTAGGAACTTTTCTTTTAATTAAAAGATGAAGGTTCAGAAGTTTGTAATATTGTTCTATCAGAAATTACCAGTTATGAAATAAAAAAAATTAAAGATTCTGACTATTCAGTATAGATGCTATATTTCTACTTTAACAAAGAAAGTGTATTGCTCATTTTAAATTAAGTAACTTTAAAAAGAGAGAACATTTTCAAAATGGAATTCTTGGAAATATTTTCATAGTAATATGATTTGGATGACAAAAATGAAGTGTCATGTCCTACAACTCTCCTACATGTTAAATGTTTAAAAACAGCTTTCTTGAATGCTAAGATATGAAAAATTCTTCTCCAAAATAATTCACAAATGTTTTGTTAAAATTATACAAATGAATTTATTAATTAGTTGTAATAACAACAGATTGACTAGAAAAAGTATGGAAAATTATCAGCAAATTTTTAGGAAATAAGTTTGTGTGTTGGACAATGTGATTGGTGGAGGTTGTGGAGTGGTACAATCAAATACATCATATATGTGTGTGCATTATGTAATCATATATATGTTTAATTATATATAATCATATTATATACATTTCAAATAATAAATATAGAAAAATTAAGAAAACATTTATTGAGAATATTTTGCCCAAAACTCCTAAACAAATGGGAATATAAATAAGTTTTAAAAATCATGCTAGTGATATATAATACATATGATAGACATTATTAAATAAATATTTAGTTTTTATATATGAAAATTTGGTTACAGCTATTGAAAAAAATTGTCAGAAAACCACAGCAACTTGTTGAATTCACTCATGAATTATGACTATATGACATGCAAAACTTCAGATTATTTCTAAGTATGCCTTTACAATTATCTTATATGTAAGGGTGTTTTATAATCATGCATATCTGTGCCCTACATACTGTGCAGTGGCCACAAAGACATGAAGAAGCCCACAGATTTTCTTAAAGTGGAATCGTTTTATCCAGCTGCAGTGTCTATGTACCATAAGGTTGCAATAGTGGCACCCACATACTGGTAATAATCAATATCTCTCTAATTGTACTTAAGGCCTTCTCCCCAGGAAGAGAATCATTCCTGGTACTGGAAACCTAGCCAATGCCCAGGGTTAGAGGGATCATGTATCTTAGGGTAGATCATACTATCCTAACTTTACTAAATCAGTATTAATGCTACCTGAATTCTAAATATATACTCATATTCATATGGATAAGTGTAACTGTTACCTGTCATCTAAGAAATTTCTTTTTGCAAAAAAAGACCATTATAGAAAACTACAACTGTTCAAAATATAGAGAACAAGTTAGTGCTAGGTTTTCAGCACCAATTGATACATCAACCAAAAAAAAAAATCCATGCACCTAAGGCTCAGGAAACATTGTAAAAGAAAGGGCAGAAAGATTATAAGAGCCAAATGACAAGGAAACCTGCTATGCAATTGTCGCATGAATGGTGACAGAGAAGATCCACTTAGTGTACCTCAACAATAAGGCTGCCCAAGATAGACCTAAAGAATGACAACATCAATAGTCGTGTTACAACTGAAAGAAAAAATCTCACAGGGCCATTTACATAGATAAAGAACTATAGGTGACAAAAGAATAGTGGGATCTTGAGAAATCTTCCTCCATAAAGATGACCCCCAAATTGGTTATCCACTAACAATTGAAATCATTATACATACAAGTAACACTAGATGGATTGAGCATGTTGTATTCATGTATGTAGCCTTTAGAACAAGCTTCCTTTAGTTTAAGAGATTTTATTTTATTTTTATTTTTTTAATTTTTAATTTTTTCGTTTTATTTATTTGAGCCTATAATTCGGGTTCTTAGAGAAGCTAAATAAGAAGGAGAACTTAAAGAAAAACATATAGGCATCCTCCTGAATATTAATTAACCTTCATCAGGTGATGAAAGGAGACAGAGACAGACCCACATTGGAGCACCGGACTGAAATCTTAAGGCCCAAATCAGGAGCAGAAGGAGAGAGAGCACGAGCAAGGAACTCAGGACCGCGAGGGGGCACCCACACACTGAAACATGGGGATGTTCTATCGGGAACTCACCAAGACCAGCTGGCCTGGGTCTGAAAAAGCATGGGATAAAACAGGTCTCACTGAACATAGCAGACAATGAGGACTACTGAGACCCCAAGAACAATGGCAATGGGTTTTTGATCCAACTGCACCTATTGGTTTTGTGGGAGTCTAGGCAGTTTGGATGCTCACCTTACTAGACCTGGATGGAGGTGGGTGGTCCTCGGACTTCCCACAGGGCAGCAAACCCTGAGTGCTCTTTGGGCTGACGAGGGAAGGGGACTTGATTGGGGGAGGGGCAGGGAAATGGGAGGCGGCGGTGGGGAAGAGACAGAAATCTTTAATAAATAAATACATAAATAGTTTAAGAGATTTTATACCATATTTATAATCTATGGAAAAGGCTGCACATTCACACAATCCAGATGTAGGTGCATTTCTGAGTTCACATAGACAAACACATACAAATAAATAAAACCCATACTTTCACTTCTACTATTTCAGCCATGAATAAGGAGTAAACAAAGAGAAAACTCTTTGATGGAAATGAAGGAGCTGTTCTACCAAAACATAAGAATCTTCATTGATTTGAGCTCAAAAATTGTCAAAAAGTGAAGGATGACAAACCAGATTCTTTGTATTTTTACATTCAAGGGAGATTAGATTTCACCAAGACATCCATTTGTTTGAAACATTTTCAAATTGTCAGACACTAAAATCAAATTCTCAACCACTGTTGCCTACAGTGACTAATAATGTATTGACTACAAATGAATCAAAACAATATAGAAGCACAAAATTAGTAGAAACTAAATTATAAGTAGAAAAATAGAGAACACACACAATTTTCTTCGTGCTTTAGATTTATCCAAGGAAAAGACATATCCAGAATTTGCCCATTTATATATAATGCTTCAAAATTGACCTAAATATGACAAGTGGATCTTTTGAACAATTTATTTGGCATCTGAAACAGTGAGATTCTTTCCAAATTGGGTAAAACCATTGCACTCATACATATATAAAAAGAACAAATATAATATCTTATTTAAACCAGATGGGCAGAAATTATAACTGTTTTCTAAATTATCCAGTGAATGGAGAATAGAGTAATATTTTTTGATATTTAAGTTTTTAAGATGAGATAAAATGGTTTTAATGTAAGAGGAACTAGGGTTGTATTCATTGAACACATTTAAATATGTTTAAATGAATTGAAAGGTTAATTCAAGGTTATCATCAAAGAACTTAGAGCACTGCCTTTTATATACAAGGAAAGCTTTCTATTTGTGCTGCTTAGTTTTTGCCAATTTGACACAGACTGAGAAGAGGGACTCTCAATATAGAAAAATGTCTCTATCATATTAATCTTTGGAAAAATATGTGGGACATTTTTTTTTGATTAATGATTGTCATTAAAGCACCCAGCCTACTCTGGGCAGTGCCATTCCTGGAAAGGTGGTCATGGGTTCAATATAAAAGCATGAATATCAAGCCATGAAAAACTAGAAAGTAATCAGTGTTCCTTCATGCCTTCTGCATCAGGTCCTGGCTCTGAGTTAACATCCTCATTTAGTTTCTGCTTTGGCACCCCTCAATGATAAATATGAGCAGGACATTTAAATAAAATAACCCTTTCCTCTCCCAGGTCACATTTGGTCCTGATCCTCATCACTGCAACAGAAAAATAACAAATAATGTCACCAAAAGCCATTTTAGTTTCCTATGATCCTAATGTCAAATAGAGACTTTCCTCAGAGGAAAAGTTATTGCTAGGACCAGTTTTTTTTTAATCATGATCATTCACATTCCCAAACCTGAAATATGCAGTGAGAAGAATGACATGATTAAGATCCAGAATAAAGGAGGTTGATACCTGACTAATGAGAGGCTACAGAATACACTAATGCAGGGTCATTTTTATGTTTAAGACATTAAGGCCAAGAACATAATTGTGCAGGATGTAGCAGATTAAAGCCCAACATCATGAGTAGAGAAAAGAAATATTAGAGCTCCATTAGGCATAGAAAGTTGACTTGTCCCAATTGTCCACATTCCAAGTCACAGTGCAATGTAGATCATCATCTACTTAAAGAATTCTCTTCTCAGTATCCTTTGAGGGAGAGAGGGCTTGATTATTTGTGCATATTTGAATGACTGAGAGAAATAAGTTCCAAAAAGGATGAAATCCTGATGAGAGCTGGGGACCTAATAAGCATATTTACTCATATCAGAGTGATAGTCATACTTGGGGCAAAACTGAAGGCAATGACTGAGATAATAAAGGATTTAGTTATGATAGGAAAGTGCTAAATACAGAAGGTGGTTAACAGGTGTGGGAGAAGAAAAATGACAGTGTAGTTTACATGAGCCTATCAAAGGAGAAATTATTCATGAAAACTGAAGAGCAACAAGAGAAAAAAGAAAGAAATACACAAAACAGGAATTATGGGTGTGCAGCTTGAATTTACTATTCATTAATGTCCTCCTTTAATATCAAGAAAATGGCTTGGACCACAAATTACTAGCAAGTATTCTGATTCTTCCTGCGGGGTAAATAGATATACATTGACACTAGTAAAATAATCAAAATTAATGATAAAGTATAGAAGTCATACCTGAAAGCATATTGTTATAAGACAGTATTAGTAAAATATAAGCTACTCTCTGGCATTAGCAGTTATTATCTAGTTATTAATTATTAATGATTGACTATTTGTGTAAATTATGCAGTGAGATACAATGATCAAACAGAAATCAACCTCAATATAAAACATCTCTAATCTGCCTTAAAATATTTGAAAGTGTGAAATAGCAATAGTTCAAAATTTTACATCAGAAAACTAAAGAGAGATGGATACATTCGGCAGGACCCACTCTAGGTTCTTCTGTTACTTCTCTCTTGTGATTCTTCTTCTCTGTCTCTGTCATGGCAAAAGAAGTTGGCTTAGCTTTTGGCTAACTTCCAGGAGAGTTCCAAGAATGAGGAAAATTCTTCCAGGGTTGTGCTTAGGACAATTAGGAAAACTTGCATATAAGCATTTCCTGCCACATGACCATCAAATGAAGTAGGATGTCATTCTGTATATTGTTGCTTTTATTGGCTGATAGATAAAGCTCTTTGGGCCAATGACTTAACAGAGTAAATCCAGGTGGGAAATCAGAACAAATAGTGAAAGAGAGAGAGAGAGAGAGAAAAAGAGAAAGAGAAAAAGAGAAAGAGAGAGAGAGAGCATCATCAGAGAGATGTCATGTAGTTGCCAAAGGAGACAGATGCTGGAAACTTTCTGGTAGGCCATAGCCTTGTAGTAATACAGATATTAATAGAAATGTGTTAATTTAAGATATAAAAGTTAGTCAGGAATATGTTTAAGGCATTGCCCAAACAGTATTGTAATTAACATAATTTTGTGTGATTATTAGAGTCTTGGTGGCCGGGAAATGACCGAGTAGTCTCCATTTACAAAATGGCACTCACCATCAGGGGCATGGATTCACATAAAACCTAAAAAACTTATGGAATAAAGAGAACTTCTAGACCCACAAAAATGGGAGTCAAACACAGATTCTTGGTGGCCATATATTTTCAGATAGGCTCTGTATGTTGACAGTGAACAGGGCTCCTTTAAGAAAAGGTTTCCTTCTTCCTTTCCAATTTGAATCCCCTTAATCCCCTTATGTTGTCTTATTGCTATTGCTAGAACTTCAAGCACTATATTGAAGAGGTATGGTGAGAGTGGGCAGCCTTGTCGTGTTCCTGAGTTTAGTGGGATTGCTTTGAGTTTTTCTCCATTTAACTTAATGTTAGCTGTCGGCTTGCTGTATATAGCTTTTATTATATTTAGGTATGACCCTTGTATCCCTAGTCTCTCCAAGACTTTTATCATAAAGGGATGTTGAATTTTGTCAAACGCTTTTTCAGCATCTAATGAAATGATGATATGGTTTTTTTCTTTCAGCTTATTTATATGATGGATTACATTGATAGATTTTCGTATGTTGAACCAGCCCTGCATCTCTGGGATGAAGCCTACTTGAT
>NW_026068117.1:1496869-1506617 GCF_014885135.2 Alexandromys fortis | reverse complement strand
GAGCAAGGATGTCAGGACCACGGGGGGTGCACCCACCCACTGAGACAGTGGGGGCTGATCTATTGGGAGCTCACCAAGGCCAGCTGGACTGTGACTGAAAAAGCATGGGATAAAACCGGACTCTCTGATCATGGCGAACAATGAGGACTGATGAGAAGCCAAGGTCAATGGCAAGGGGTTTTGATCCTACTTCATGTTCCTGCTTGGTGGGAGCCTAGCCAGTTTGGATGTTCACCGTCCTAGACATGGACGGAAGGGGGAGGACCTTGGACTTTCCACAGGGCAGGGAACCATGACTGCTCTTTGGATTGGAGAGGGAGGGGGAGGGAAGTGGGGGGAGGGAAATGGGAGGCTGGGAGGAGGCAGAAACTTTTTTTTTTCTTATTCTCAATAAAGAAAAGAAAAAGAAAAGGTTTCCTGAGCAAAAACTGTAAGACTTCTTTAAAACTGGCTTCCTGGTTTTTGCTGTTTGCATAAATGGCTCTGACTCTTTCAGGAGGTACTGCTATGGAGCACTTAAATACAGTGTGTGAGGAGCATGTTATAGATTGCTTAATGGAGACATGGGCCTGCTGTGTTCCTGGAGCTGGGGCAGTGAGCATGATTTGTGGAGGTGGTAAAGATACCTTCACCATATTGGGTTGGTTGCAGTCAACAGGCAGGAACTCAGAGTTTGTCCTAGCCATGCCCACTTAGCATTAAAAAAAAGGTGTTCCTGGTCAGAAAAGGATTTTATATACACAATAGGATAAATTCAGACATTAAAAGACCTCTAAATATAGGCTTGGGAGAGAGAGGAAAGAGAGCATAGACAGCTATAAAAGGGAAAAAAACAGTTTATAAACAAAACAGTCTTTAAAGAGGCAGTAAAAGTAATATAAATGAGTATAGACAGATACAGATTAAAGGAGTAAAATAGAAAAAAAGCCACATAAAGATGGGAAATATACAGAGGAAATAAATTATGTATATTATTGTGTTTTCTTTAAATTTTTGACTGTGAATGAGCTAACTACAGAGAAAAAATTTATTGTACAGAATGCTGAGTTATACCAACATATATATTTTAAAGATATCCTGACTTCAAAATTTGAGTCTAAGGACAGGCCACTTTGGAAAACAGGTTCTGCTTTTGAATCCACAGAAGAGGAGAACCTGTGGAATACTTCCAGGCTAATATGGTTTGATGGAACAAGACACCCGCCCCAAAAGGTTTCCATGAAACTTTAAAAGTACTTCACCCACCAAACAGCAGAAAGCAGTTTGGAGAAAACAACACCCAAATTCCAAAATGATTGTTTATAAATGTTTGTTTTCATTTAAAAGGGGTTGTTTGTAAGTGACTAATAGTCACAGTCAATTTAAAAAAAAATAAGGGTGATCTAGAGATGAAAAGTTTGCATTTGGTATGGATCATGGTCTATTGATACAGATTTAAAGTCGGTTTTGTGTTGCTCATTTAAAAATGTAATGTGTAATTTAAAATTACAGATTAATAGTCATTTATAATAGTCAAACTAGTAGTCAGGTTAGTTTTCTAGATATACAGAGATATATTTAGTTAGATAATCTTCAACACTGCAAAGACCTACAGAATTTGGCATTTAAAAGGTTTCAAGAACTTAGGCTTTTCTCAACGGTCAGATATGTCTGCTTCTTGACCCACAGAAAAGTAACTGCTAAACTTTCCAAAAGATGGGACAGTCTTTCAGGTTCCCTGCTTCATGAAAGTATCTTTGAGACATAATGCAGGGCACAGAAGAAAGTGACTGATGAACTGCCAATACAGGTAAAACAATCTTTCAAATTTCATGCTTCATGTAAAAGTCCACCAGATACTATGGGCCTGTAGGCAGAAGATGGATGATGTAATGTTATAGAAGCACTTTGGGTTACTGTCCAGGCAGTGAGATGCCTTGCCAAGTCTAGAGTTTTGGAAGTTGCTTAACGATGTTCTTACTGTTTACGTAGGTAATATCATATCCTTCTGGGGGGTTTTTGATGGAGTTGAAGAAAAATAGTTATAATTTTCCTTAGTTATCATAAAAGATAAATTAGATATAAAACTTTAGACTAACAAAGATAAAATAGATGATAGTATATTTTCTGTAATTTTGCCAGATACAAATAGACTAAACGTTGTAACTGTAATTTTTGCTTGATACCTGTTTTGTTATATGTAATTTACTATATTAAAGTTAAAATCTTCCTTTTTAATTAGACAGAAAATGGGAGATGATGTGGGATGTCCTTCTGTATATGTTTTACTTTTATTGGTTGGTGAATATAGCTGCTTGGGCCAAAGGCTTAGCAGAGTAAAACCAGACAGGAAATCAGAACACACACACACACAGAGTAGGCACAGTCAGAGAGACACCAAAGGAGACAAATGCCAGAACCTTACTGGTAGGCCACAGCCTTGTGGTAATACACAGATTAATATAAATGGGTTAATTTAAGATGTAAGAGTTATCCAGAAATATGCTTGAGCCATTAGCCAAACAGTGTTGTAATTAACATAGTTTCTGTGAGATTATTTTGTCTGGATGGCTGAGAAATGAAAGTACAGTCTCTGTTTATAACCAAACTTTACAAGAAATATCATTGTTTAGATGCTTACTCCTTTTATTCGTTACTAATCTGTTGCTGGAGCAAAATGAAAATTGGACTTAGGTGGAAATGTCTTTTCAAAGTCAAAGTGCTTAGAGGATCAGCTAGTACACTGCCATGACTTTATGTTTCTACTCATCTGTGCCCATAAGTTTCAAAGGAAAAACAGTGGTGATGAGTATCATAGCAAATACCTAATCCAGCTTCTTGTCAAATGCCCTTCTACCTCAAAGAATTCTCAACTCAAAGGATTCAGTGTGGCAGTGTAAGTCTTTCTGCCCCAGGGAGGTATCCATTCATACAAGCATAGTGCTCTCATGACTTTCTGATTAATTAAGAAGCCTAAAGGATCCTCATGCTGTTTTTTTATGTAAGCTTGTAAAATCTACTTTTATTGATTAATTTTGATAATTTCATAGATGTACATAATTTTGTTTAAACTTTAAGTCCAAAAGCTGCAGTTTTGCTTCTGCAATTTACTAGAAATCTTCTAGGTAAGGTACTTTCCTAGACAATTAATATTATTATTTGATATTTATTCTATGAACTAACTCATGAGATTATAGTTTGGGGAGAATTACTCAAATATATTAGCTTTCCCAAACCATATTTCTAAAAAACCATAGTATACTCATATAAATTACTACCTTCTGGTTTAAAACAGAGTGGTACTTCAAACTTGATACAGAAAACTATCTTTGGCATCCTGCAAAAGCCTATAGATAATTAAAACAGTGATCTAAGAGTAAAAATACTTGTAAAAATAGTTTGGCATGGAAAAATATAGTAAACTAAATGTTCATGAAGTCAGGAACATAGTTTATTTGTATCATTTTCCTATGCCCAGGATCTACCATAGTGATTGACAAGGGAGATGCTTAATAGCTACGAGTATTTGTACTGGAAAAAAAAACAAAAATTAATATATCATCTTATAGGCTGATTCTGAATTAAGTATACACCATAATCTTAGAGAATGCTATCAATTGAATTGACAAGAAAAGAACCATTCATATTAGAATCATAGACTTTGAGAATATAAGCTGTGACCTAAGATCAAATCCATTTAACAGACTTGCGATCATGAAATTTTAATATTTTCAAATAACTAGAGATATTGTTAATGTACATTTTAACTCTAAGTGGTGAGCATGTAATTCTAAATTCTTACATGTAGATAATGTTAGTACTTGTGATCCAAGAGTCACATGAAATACAGAAATGGTTACTCCTGAGTGGTATAAGTCATTCTCAGGGTATCTCTCTTTTAGCTTTCTCGAACAATATTTCATTCAACTAGAATAAATGATCAGACCTGGCATTGTTGACTCAGACATACAAGTACTTTATTGAATTATGTGTGATTCAACACAGAACGTGCTTGTTTTTCCCTCATAACTCATCAGAAACTAACAGCTCTGATCTTATGCCAAACATCTTAGATGATACCTATGTAATCAAACAAATACTAAGCAAACAACAGAAGTCAAGCTTTTTATTGTCCCAATAATTGCCTTGTTTACCAACACTATTTCTTGTCATTTTCTTTTCACTTCACAAAGTAGTTTAATGGCACACCCACAAAGTGTTCTCTACTGAAAAATATCACAGGTCATCATTTTTCATCTCCCTAAAGGATTTCTGGACCACACAACTCTTTTGGTAATTTGAGATAGTAGAGTCAGGTAGAGGGTGAGGTCTAGTACACAGAGGGAGCAGAATTTGCACTTGAGTAAAACCTCTTGACATAGAGGAAAGCTAGAACAGATAAAGCTATTAGAAGTGACTGGCACCACAGGGACAGGTGCAGAAGGCACAACAAATAATTAGAGAGACCTATATATCATTATAACACTAGATGCAAACGTTTTGGTGGAGATTTAAAATGCTTATGAGACAGGTGGTCAATGAAGTAATACTGAGAGCTGTATATAAAAGACAGAGTATGCACAGGAAAGTCATGACTATGCAAATATACTTCAAGCCCTTCAAAAATGTGGCACAGAAGCCTTCAACTTGGCATCTTTGTTCAGTATGGCCATTAAGCTTTTGAAGCTCTTTTCCACTCCTGGCCAGTTCATTGCTTCCAAGCACAATCTTTCATAGTAAATCATCCTGTTTTCTTTACTACTATCTACATAGTTCTGTAGCAGTATTTGTTAAGGAACACAAGAAACTGAAGTTCTCAGGAATTCCAGAAAACTGAACTCTGAGCAAATTATGCTAAGTGAAATAAACTAGTCATAGGAAAGCAAATGTTAGATGATTAAACTTACAAGAGGAGTTGAAATAATCAAAGTCACAGAAATAATATGTCATTGTCCTTTCTAAGGACTGAGGGGTTAGGTAAAATAAAGATTTACTAACCATTATGCCTAAAGTCTCATTTAAAGAAGATGAGTAATTTCCAGAGCTATGCTATGTAATATCCATTTATCTTGCCTTTTAAATTTTGTTCACAGTGTAATTATCTGGGTAAATGTCAATAACTCAGTAAAATACAACTAAAAAGTAAAATAGGAAACTGAAGAGAAAGTAGAAAGCAGGAGAAAAGAAATATATTTTTGAGGTATTTAGAAACGATGGGGGTAAAACCAGTATGTGTGGTATCTTAGATATCAAGAAGAGGAAAAGCTGCAGAGAACAGATTAATCAGTTGTGTGTGAAGTGCTATTGAGATTTTCATTACAATGAACATTGAGAATGACTATGCATTTAACAGTGTAATAATCAAGGGTGACCTTGACCAGTGCATTTTCGGCAGAATAGTGGGGGTGAGAGACTGATTGGAGTACATTCAGGTGAGAATAAGAGGAAAGAAATTAAAGTAATTAAAAAAATTTAAGAAAAGTTGCACTAATGAGTTGAGATAATAGAAACAACTATAATGTGAATTAGAGTTGAGAGGTTTTCTTTTTGGATAGGAGAAACAATGGGCTATTTGCATGCTTTAAAGAATACTAAGTTGAGAGGAACAAACGGACTATGGTAGAGAGAAGAGAAGAGAATTGTGGAAATGACATCCTTGACACTAATGAACAAACACACTGCTGTATGTCACCTGAAAAAAGCTTTATGGGATGAGTGTTCACAATTATTAGATACTAGAAAGACTAAATGAAGAGATTCACATTGACATCACTGCAGCCATACTGAATTGCCAACTCCATGATTGTCTGTGAGGATCAGTAGCTTATTTTTACAGCATATACTTAATAAGCAAAATTATTAAAATGCTATATGGGGTTTGAAGATTGAAACAGGAATGGGCCTTATACTTTGATATTAGCTTGAGATAACTAAGTCATAATCTATCTAATTTGGATGAAATGACTTTTGCCCTAACCAGTAGACAGATACATGTCTGTTTCTCATTCCAAGTCATAGGACTCCACTTGATCTAACTAATCACCAAGATTATGCTTCTACCAGTTAGTTCACTACATTGGAGTCCTTGATTTATCTGCTGCTCCCCACCGTTTTTTATCTCTGGCAGTTTTACGGCTGACTTTCATAAATTGCCATACGATAATTCTAAGAGCTTTATTTAACAGTTACAAAATTGAGGATATAATTGTTGTATGAGATCAAGTAGACAGATTAAAGCCAAGTATAAACACTTTCTGTGGAAAAGGTTCATGTTCCGCTAGTTCCTGAATGTGAATCCTGAATTCATCATTACCTTATGTTTTCTTATGGAGATATAAAAATGTATTTCCAATATGTGGACTCTCTGAATGAAGCTTTAGGTCTCTGCAGGATTTTAGGTTTATATAACTATGATCAACAAGTCACTAAAGAATAAAAACAGGAAACAACATAGTTCCAAGCCAAAAGTTTCTGGCAGGATGCATATTGTTCTTTCTTTCACATGAAAAATGCTAAAATTAAACAGATAAGTTTTCTTTTTATCTTTATTAGTTTTTATTTAAAAATTAATAATTGAGATAATTACATCACTTATCATCTGCCATTCTTCCCTCTAATCCCTCCCATATATTTCTCATTATTTTCCTTCATGATCATGCCTCTGTTTTTATTGCTATAACATATGCATATGTATATGTATATACACACATATAGTCACTAATAAAACTTTCTTAGACATGCTGAAACTTTGCTGATAGGCCTGACATCGTGGTAATACACAGATTATTAGAAATGGGTTAAATTAATATGTAATACTTAGCCAATAAGAAGCTAGAGCTAATGGGCCAAGCAGTGATTTAAATAATACAGTGGTACCAAAAGAAAAAAAAAAGCTGCACCATTTTGAAATGCTGGCTTTCTGGGTCATGCTGCCAGCACAAACTCTAACTCTTTCTCTGGAGGTCCGCCTATGGAGCATTTGACTAGGGCTTGTGAAAAGACTGCTGCAGCTTGCTTAATGGCGGCATGGACTGGCTGTGTGCCTAAGAATGGGGCAGTACACGCTGCTCAGATGTGCGAGCAGCTCCACCATGCTGGACTGGGCAAGACAAGCAAGCAGTACCTATGTACCCTAGTAATGGTGCAGCTTAAGTTTTAAGAAGTGCTTAGCATTTTAAAAAGCGCTCCTACTCAGAGTAAAGTGCTGGGAAAAGGTTTATCAAGCAAATGGACCCAAGAAACAAGCAGGTGTGGCCATACTAATTTCTAACAAAGTTGACTTCAAACTAAAATCAATCAGAAGAAATGGAGAGGGACATTTTATACTCATAACAGGAACAATTCATCAGGATGAAGTCTCAGTCCTGAATATCTATGCCCCTAATATAAAAGCACCCAATTTATGTAAAAGAAACATAACTAAGACTCAAGGCAGACATCAAACCACACACACTAATAGTAGGCGACTTCAACACTCCTCTCTCACCAATGGACAGGTCAATCAGACAGAAACCTAACAGAGAAATAAGAGGATTAATGGAGGTAATGAATCAAATGGACTTAACAGACATCTATAGAACATTCCACCCAAAATAGGAAAGAATATACCTTCTTCTCTGCAGCTCATGGAACCTTCTCAAAAACTGACCACATACTCGGTAACAAAGCAAACTTCCCCATTTACAAAAAAATATTAGTAACCTCCTGTGTCTTATCGGATCACCATAGATTAAAGTAAGAATTCAACATGTTAAATATTTTAACATCATGAAAGACAACAGTGAGATAAGAAATATGTAATCACAGGGAAATCATAAGTTATATAGTTTACCACAGTAAGGATGATTTGAAATTTGGGAGTATTTGGATAAGTAAATGTTAGAAGTTTTACTTTTGACTTTTTTTATAAAAAATTTCCACCTCCTCCCTGCCTCCCTTTTCCCACCGCCCACCCCCCACTCCCAACCCCCACTCCCCTCCCCCTCACTCTCCAGTCCTAAGAGCAGTCAGGGTTCCCTGCCCTGTGGAAAGTCCAAAGTCCTCCCCGCTCCATCCTGGTCTAGGAAGGTGAACATCCAAACTGGCTAGGCTCCCACAAAGCCAGTACATGCAGTAGGATCAAAACCCAGTGTCATTGTCCTTGGATTCTCAGCAGCCCTCATTGTCCTCCGTGTTCAGAGAGTCCGGTTTTATCCCATGCTTTTTAAGTCCCAGTCCAGTTGGCCTTGGGTATCACCATGCACAAAACTCAAGTCCAAATCGATTAAAATTTTTTAATAACTTAGGCTTTTCATTGCAATGAGACACATCTGCTCCTGGCAGCACCAATTACTTCGAGAGGAAGATGGGCATTGAAGAGGCTCCTTATGATGAAGTTTGCTAGACATGTGGGCAAGAAACTGCATTTGCCTGGATTGTGTAACTGGACATGCAGAACTCACAGAGAAATGACTGCTGAACTTGCCGAATGTTGAAATGGTCCTTTGGTATTACTGCTTCATGAAAGAGTCTGCTAGACATTCTATAGGACACAGAGAAATGTGACTGACAAACTGCCAATATAGGTAGATCTGTCTTTAAAATTTCCTGCTTCATGGAAAAATCTTCTGGATACCATGGGCCTGTAGGCTAAAGAAAGATGCCCCAAAAGTACAGAAGAACTTTGGGTGACTGTCCAGGCAGTGAGATGTCTGTCAATTATAGAGTTTTGGAAGTTGCTTACAATGTACTTCCTATTTACTTAGGTAATATCATATCCTTCTGGAGTCTTTGATAGTGTTGAAGAACTTATAGTTATAATAGTTAGTTTTCCTTAGTTATGATAAAAGATAAAGAGATATAAACATTGTAACTGTAATTCTTGCTTGAAAATTGTTTTGTTATATGTAATTTTATTATGTTAAAGTTAAAGCCTTCTCTTTTATTTAAACAGAAAAGGGGAAATTGTGTGTGGGTCCTTCTGTTTATGTGTTGATTTTATTGGATAATGGATAAAGAAAACTGGCTTGGCCTATAGCATGGGAGTAAGAAGATGGAGAGAGATACTATGGAGCTGCCAGAGATAGACGTGCTAAATATTTGCTGATAGGCCATGACCTCGTGGTAATAGGCAGGTTATTAGAAATGGGTTAAATTAATATGTAAGAGTTATCCAATAAGAAGCTAGAGCCAATGGGTCAAGCAGTGTTTTAATTTATACAGTTTTTGTGTGATTATTTTGGTTCTGTGCAGTCGGGACAAACAAGCGGCTGGCTACAACACTTGCTCAGTTTGTTGTTTCAAGAAATACCTATTGGTTTAAAGAGCTATTAGTAAACCAAATATTTTCTTGATCAATACCAATAATTTATTTATCAATAATTATATTATGATGCTTATACAATTGTATTTAGTTATTCATGCCTTTTATAATACTAACTCAGCTTATACCTTCACATTGCTTGGAGAAGATTCTTTACAAATATCTAATTTTCTCCATCCATCTCCAGATGAAGGTTCTATGGTGATATGCAAGATATTCATCAGTATGGCTATAGGATAGGGTCATTTCAGGTTCTCTGACCTCAGCTGCCCCAGGAACTAACTGGGGACATTGCCCTGGGCACCTGGGCTCTAGCACCAAATCTCTTGCCGACCCTAAGATGGCTCCCTTAATTAAGATATGTGCTTCCCTGCTCCCCTATCCAACCTTCCTTTATCCCAAACATCCCGTTTCCCAAGTTCCCCCCAACCTCCCCTTCTCACTTTTCTCTCCCCATCTCCCCTTACC
>NW_026068117.1:1492800-1496509 GCF_014885135.2 Alexandromys fortis | reverse complement strand
AGGGAACCCTGACTGCCCTTCAGACTGGAGAGTGAGGGGGAGAGGAGTGGGAGGAGGGGGAGAGGAGAGGGAGGAGGAGGGGAAAAGGGAGACGGGGAGGGAAATGGGAGGCGGGGAGGAGGCGGAAATTTTTTTATTTTTTTCAATAAAAAATTATATTTAAAAAAAGAAAGAAAAAAAACAAATATCTAATTTTGTCAGCATTTCATTTTCCCTCACGGATCAATCAGTAGGCTACTCTCTCAGTTGTTCCATGGAGTTGACAATTAACAGTATTAAACAACCAGACATTCCCTGGTTCCTTTTAGAGTGAAAAGGGATAAAATGACAGGTTTTCTATCTTGAGTAATTTTAGTATTATCATACCAGCATGGGCATCTCTTATCATTCAGAGACAAGAAATACCAGTGTTAATTGCAGAGTTTCAGAGATAGTTCAAGAACTACTTTAGAAATTTAATAAATTTTAGAGATGCTTATATAATAATTTCTACCATGACAGTATTCAAAATAACAAAATAACATCTAGTCTTTTTTGTTGAACACATGGATATAAGGAATAAAACTTGTATATGCCATATGGTTTCTCAGAAGCTGCACTATGAGTTAGTAGAAGTAGTCAAGATGACCAAAAATTAGCTAGCACACAGCTCTTCATAGGGCAACTTCTGAGAAACCACATGACACATCCAAATTGTATTTATTATATCTGGTGTCCAACAGCATAATACTGAATAAATAAAATATGTCTATATACAAAATGAATTGTTTTTCAGCTTTAAATGAAAATAAAGTTGTTATTTATTAAAAAAATGGATGTAGCTGAACATATTCATGTTAAATGAATTAAGCTGACAAGTCTCCAAAAGATAAATATTGTATATTTTATCTTGTTTTTGATGGTCAAGGTTGTATATGGATACATAAATCAAGACATGTATATATACTGTGAATGTAGAATCAGAGGAGGGAAAGATGATTAATGGAAAGAGGTCTAATGGGAAAAGACAGTTAATGTGCATTATATAAATATATGAAAATATCTTTATGAAACCCAGAGCCATATTTAATGAATATATCACAGTAATTTTTATTATATATACATATATATACATACACACAACTACACACATATGTATATATACATATATATGAATATATATCAAACAAATTAAGCACAGTTTAAGGTATTTTCCCATAAATAACTCATTTAAGAAATATATGTTTCTTATATTTCAGCCTTCAAATGCCACTGGTGCTTTTTTGCTAGCATGAACCCCAAGAGCAGGAAATTAAGGTAAAAATCCATCTCAAAGTAAAGAGAGATTTAATTTCTAACTTGTCTCAGTTTGAGTTACTGTTGGAGGATGAAAAATAAGTTGGAGAAGAAAGGGTTTACTTGGCTTATACATTCATCATGTCCATCAGTGAAGGATATCAGGACAGAAACTCAAGAAGGGCAGGAACCTGGAGGTAGGAGGGGTGCTGCTTTCTTGCTTGCTCTGTATGGATTTCTCTGCTTGCTTTCATATAGATCCCAGGAACATCTACACATGGGTGTCCATAACCACAATGGATTGGGCCCTTTCACATAAATCATGAATTAAAAAAAAATGCTCTAAAGCTGTGCCTATTGCCTGATTGTCAGGATACATAGTTCGCTCTTCCCAGATGACTCTAGCTTGTGTCAAATTGACATAAAATTTTCCATCATACAGCTCTCCTACTAACTCATAGTGCAGCTTCTTGAAAACCATGTAACACATCCAAGTTGTACTCTTTATTATGACAAATGTGGGAATGGAATTACATGATATATGAAAATCACTTCCAGCCCTAGTAGTCTAGAAATCAACCTATCTTTTACATGAATAAAAAATATTTGTGAATTGCCTTTCAAGTAAGTGCAAGCAAAATCCAAACTGTAATATCATTTTGAAGCACATTTTATGACAGAAATTGTACTCTATTTGAATTGATAAATGTCTATTTGTGTGATATATGCAACTCATATAAATGCTAAAGAAACACTTGACATAATACCTAGGGATAAAGTAGATGCATTGCAGACCTGCTCTTTTTGCTCAAGGAAATCTATCTCATTTAACCGGCTTTGGACAACATTGAGGTGAAAGATATTTTATTTCTTTAATATAAACTTATTTCAGACATAGATTAAGCAGGAATGAGTCAAATATAGATTTCACAAATTGATGGAGAGAACATGCTTTCACAAATTGAAAGGAAAATTCAAGAGTAAAAGGAAAGAGCATTGCTGTTTAGAAGTCAATAAAGATATGCTTGCATGTCTTTTCTTATTTTATATCTTATATATTGAGATACCTAACTAACTACTTTTGAAATGGCAAAAGATAAAATATACTGTCAGAGTCATCTTCCTAAAATTTGCCATGCCCTAAAACTCTGATAGATCCAGGTATAACAAGAGACATGCAGATCTAGATCGATGGCACAATTTGATATTAACTCAGTTGAACTCATGGATGTTTGAATTAAAATTAAGTACTATTGTTTCAGTCCACTGAGTTTTCATATGGTTTATGATATGCACAAGTACTTGAAAGTAACTATTAGAGAAATAAAATAAAATAAGGGCTACTCTAAATACTTCTTCATGTCTGAGCTAGTAAGGCAGATGATTCAGGTATATAGAATAAATATTTCTTTGAATGCATATTTAGCAGCCATAACTAGGCTCAAGTTTTGTAGGTATGAAGATAAATAATTTGTTCCTTGTCTTAGAATCATGCTTTAAGTGATAATAATGATAAATATCATTGATCATTAATCAAGGATAAACGAGTTAAATGTCATTGGATATTCTTTTTTTTTTTTTTTTTTTTTTTTTTTTTTTTGGTTATTCAAGACAGGGTTTTTCTGTAGCTTTGGAGCCTGTCCTGGAACTAGCTCTTGTAGACCAGGCTTGTCTCGAACTCTCAGAGATCTGCCTGCCTCTGCCTTCCAAGTGCTGGGATTAAAGGCGTGCGCCACCACCGCCCAGCGTCATTGGATATTCTTAAGCTAACACTAAAATATTTTAATTTATGAATATATGATATTTAACAGTACATCTAATAATATACATCACTTGACTCTAGAGGGGTTCCCAGGGGTCCAGAGAGATGTCCCCAGCTAGGTCCTTGGGGAGCTGACAAGAGAGAGCCTGAAATGGCCCTATCCTATAGCCATACTAATGAATATCTTGCATATCACCATAGAACCTTCATCTGGCTATGGATGGAGATAGAGACAGAGACCCACACTGGAGCACTGGACTGAGCTCCCAAGGTCCCAAGGAGGAGCAGAAGGAGGGAAAATATGAGCAAAGAAGTCAGGACCACGAGAGGTGCACCCACCCACTGAGACAGTGGGGCTGATCTATTGGGAGCTCACCAAGGCCAGCTAGACTGGGACTGAAAAACCATGGGATCAAACCAGACTCTCTGAACCTGGCAGACAATGAGGATTGCTGAAAAGCCAAGGACAATGGCACTGGGATTTGATCCTAGTGCATGTACTGGCTTTGTGGGAGCCTAGCCTGTTTGGATGCTCACCTTCAAAGACCTGGATGGAGGGGGGAGGACCTTGGACTTCCCACAGGGCAGGGAACCCTGACTGCTCTTTGGACTGGAGAGGGAGGGGAGGGGAGTGGAGGGTGGGGGGGAGGGGAGAGCGAGGGAGAAGGGAGG
>NW_026068117.1:1377173-1492791 GCF_014885135.2 Alexandromys fortis | reverse complement strand
TATATATATATCACAATGAAAAGGAAGACATTTGAACCAAAATATAAAGGAAGCAGTTGAGTTCATTTTGTTTTTCTATAGTAAAATGATTCTTCACTTTAAATGGGGCATATTTACCTTACTCTGGACTTTTTTAATGCTGATGACATGGTTGCATAAGAATAAGGCTATTACAGCTTGTGCTCTTGAGAGAATAATCTATAACAAAAGCCTGTAATTCAATAAACAAAGAGAACAGTTAAGTGCTACTGCTTCTTGCTCATTCTTAGATTTCTCTAGATGTGTATTAAGCTGTTTTATAGACTTTGTACCAAATATGTTTGTCTTGAAACTTTTAATTACTTGCTTTGGAGTTGAGATTAAAGCCACACTAGTTTAAACAAAAAGCTACATATGTTATTTGTATTTTTTGCTGGTATGACAAAGGCTTATGAGTCCACTAATAAATGAAATGTCCAATCCTTCACCCAAATCCTCCAGTAATGAATTTTGAAATATGTTTTGCCCTTGAAGGAAATCATTATAGGAATATAGCAACTTCAGAAAACAAGCGTGACTGACAGTTTTCTGAAATAGATTCTGCATGTGGGGCTTGACCTATGTAATCTTCCTCCTTTCCAGTTAAAATTCATATTTTAATTCTCAGTTACTTAGAATGTAACATCCATTGATATTCTTCCTATCCCTCTCCATACATACCTGTTCATTTGCCACAGCTTATATCTAATAAACCTTTGTATTTCAAAGGGGGTTATCTTTAGTCTGACCTCATTTTTGCCCTCAATCTAATTGAACAGACTACTGAAAGATTATAAAAATCAGAGTCGTAAAACCATCCTCTTCCATGTGCCAGTAGTAGTTAATTCCATTCCTCTATTAGTAGCTTGTGTAGTTGCTATGACAAAATTCCTGGCAAATGCAACTGAAGGAAGATTTTGCTTTGGCCAACAGATGTACGAAAGTCATGGTGGCAGATGCTTGATGCCGCTAGTTACTTTACATTGTGGTCAGGAAATAGAAAACCATCACTCATGCTCAGTTTATTAAGAAAGCCTAGATTCTATCATGTTTACAATATTAATCATCATACTAGGACATGGGCTGGCCTTATGATATCGTTTGACAAAGGAATTTCATAGAATTTTGTATTTCTGAGCTTTCAGCTTAAAAACTTTATTCATGTATGCTATCATATCATCTGCAAATAGCCAAAGATTGACTTCTTCCTTTCCATTTTGAATCCCCTTGATCTGCTTCTGTTGTCTTATTGCTCTAGACAGACCTTCAAGAACAATGTTGAATAGATATGGACAGAGAGGACAGCCTTGTATTTTTCCTGATTTTACTGGGATCGCTTTGAGGTTCTCTCCATTTAATTTGATGTTAGCTGTTGGTTTGTTGTATATTGCTTTTATTATGTTTAGATATGTTCCTTGTATCCCTGATCACTCCAAGACTTTTATCATGAAGGTATGTGGGATTTTGTCAAATGCTTTTTCAGCATCTAATAAGATGATAATATATTGCCAGGAGCCATTTCCCCAAAAAGTATTGCAGGGACCATTGTCCTGGGGATGTTTGCAGAGAGCCCCACACCCCAACTGTATTGAGAACTGTTTGTTGGCAGAGCCCACCCCACACCCAACTATCTTGAGAGCTATCTGTTAGCAGAACCTGCCCCACATTCCTACTATCTGGAGAACTGTTTGTGGTAGGAATCACAAAAGGAACGATTCCGCTTTCATAGAGAACTTGGTGTGTAGACTCGTGACCTCATGATCTACTCGTGGCCAAGTGTCAACTTGTGACCATTGCTGCCCCGGCAAGATCCCATGCCCCTGCCTCCTGCCGCCATCCCAAGCCAAATTCCTCATCCAAGGGCTATATAAGCTGCTGCCATTATTTTAATAAAGGGAGGCTTTGACAACAGATCTTATTTGGCCTCCTTCCTCTTTCCTGCCCATGTCTTTTCAGATAGCGCCTCTTCGGGACCCTGGAATAACTGACCAGACAGGCGGGTTACAACCCTAGACTAACTGACCCATTGGGCAGTTACAATATATTTTGTCTTTCAGTTTATTTATATGGTGGATTACATTAAAAGATTTTCATATGTTGAACCATCCCTGCATCTCTGTGATGAAGCTGATTTAATCATTGCAAATGATATTTTTTTATGTGTTCTTGGATTCAGTTTGCATTGAGTATTTTTGCATATATGTTCATGAGTGAGATTGGTTTGTAATTCTCTTTCTTGGTTGAGTCTGTGTGATTTCAGTATCAGGATAACTGTAGCCTCATAAAAAAGAGTTTGGCAATGTTCTTTCTGTTTGGGGAGACTGTGCGGCCAGTGGGAGTGGCACCAGGGCTTATCCCTACTGCTTGTACTGGTATTTTGGAAACCTATTTTTTGAATGGATACCTTGCTCTGCCTAGATATAGTAAGGATGACCTTGGACCTTCCTCAAAGCAATGTGCCTTATGGTGATGGGGGAGATGGGTGGGGATGGTAAGTGGAAAGAATGGGAGGAGGGGAAGGAGTGAGAACTGGGATTGGTGTGTAAAATGAAAAAGATAGTTTGCTATCTTTTACAAAAAATAAAAATAAAAGAAATTTTAAAAAGAAAGAGGAAGAAACTTTACTCTTCTATTCATGGAAACTGCTTTTATCACATAAATAAGGCCAGCTGACTTGAATCTGACCTGAATCATGAGAAACATGGCTCAGGTATCACTGTCACTTCATTATTTATTCAAGTGACCTTATATAAAATGCTTAGTTTATGAGCAACAGTTGACCAGCACATGTATGACCATTATAACAAAACAAAATCTAATATGGCACAACCCACATTAGCCAACTCTAAGTATGAGAGAACCATGTGTGTCTTCCTCAATTTCTCTCAACCTTATTTTTACAAATAGGATCTCTCACTAAGTCGGAGACTTATTAATTATTCTAGACTGTTGTCTAGACAGCCTTAGTGATCTTTTTGTGTCCATCTTCCTAGTGATTAGATTGTAAACATATTCTGATTTGGTTGCTGTGATTATGAACTCAGTGACTCCTGGTTGTGCTATAAGTACCCTGTAGACAGAGCCATTGTACCAGCCACGCAAAATTGTTGTTTTAAGTCATAAAATAGTTATCATTGTTCTGAGTAATTAGTAAAACAACAAAATCTAAAGTAACAGAGTCAAGTCTTCCATTTATCTTACCATGTCATTTCCAATGTATTTGAAGTACCAGGAAATTCCCAATAAATGAGGATAATAGAGCAAACAAAATAAGAGACCACAGAATGCTCATTCCTGAATGCAATGCTTATATTGTAATCTCTCTTTCCAAGGCTCTGGGATCATAGCAAAGGAAGGGACAGAAAGAGTGTAAGAGCAGGGTGTAGTGGATAGCTGACTACAAAGGAACAGTGATTTCTGGATACAACGAGATAGCTGCACATGTAAATTCACAGCAACTGTGACAACATGGATAAAACAAAGACAGACCAAGTTCCAGCACACAGAGGGAAAGTTGGACATGAAGTTCCGTCCTTAGCCAAGGAGTCACTGGTCATTTTTAGTTTCTTGGGGAGGAAGAGTCAAATATTTCAAATAGTGTAGTTCATGGCAAATCAACTCTTTTAGGGGAAGACCTCACATTCAAGAATATTTGGGCAACACAAAATGGTCTTCATGAGTTTAAGGAAAAAATATGAAGCACAAAGTTGTATGGGTAAAGGAAAGAGGTATTAATCTGAGGAGACTTAAAGGGGCACGAACATGATCAAAACAGACCCAACAGTCTCAAGGAACTGATAAATTATTTTTTTAAAGTATAGTAGGGCAAAAAATGTCAAGAGATATTTAAAATATGTCCACTTGGAGGCTGAAGGTAGGGACAGATGATAGAAACGTTAGAAAAAATAAAAATTACAAACATTATTTCAGATGTTTTTTATTCATACTTCTGTAGCTTTTATTTGTTTTTCTGATATATTGAAATCTAAACCACCACAGCAAGAAGTCACATGAGCTCCAGTATTTCTGAGTTCATCATAATAAAACAGGACAAATTTGGAGACAATGTTTATTATGTGTTCAATATAAGGCTAAGTATCTTTTGCTTATGGCTTCATTTAATCCTTACAACAACCTTAAGAGACAGGTATAATTATCATCTTCATTTTACTAATGAGAAAACTCAATCTAAACTAAAGCTAAAACTAAATAGTCACTTGCTGAAGCTCATACAATGAAGAACAAAAACATGTTTGAATTTCAGGGGATTTTCTCCTAAATCCTATACTTATAAGCCATTTACTCTCTTCCATGTTGCAAAGCTTGATCTGTGGTCAATAGTTACTTCCTTTGTTTCCTACCTCTCAGAAATGTAGTATTACTATTTCTATATGTCCTATATGTCATTATAACAATGATCCCTTGGATATATCATCAGAAGTCTAATGTGCTCTCCTCGATCTGTCTTTATGTTGGTGACTCTCACAGATTTTTTTATATATAGTAAAGCCTGGTTTTATTCCATGAGGTTGTGATGTAACTGGTGTTCCAAGATACTTGATCATACTGTGAACTCTAAGGTTGTAATTTATTGGAAAAACTTGTCTCTAGCTCTAGTGTGGCTCAGCCATAGTATATACCCTTAATCCAAGATCTTTTAATTTATTATAAACAGAATTAAATAAAACCAACCATAGGTCAAGAGGCTGAGCAAACAACTAGTTGATAGTAAGGAGTCATAGAGGAGAGGAAGACATAAAGAAAAATGGAGATGCACACAGGAAGTAGTAGGGAGGGTCTTTGCATTTGGAGGTCACTTTTGGTTTGGATGGTGAAAGAGAAGTTCTTTTTCTGGGACACTGGCAGTGAAGGAGGAAGGTTAGCTGGTTGCTTTCTCTGCTTTTGTGAGCAGGCAGGTTTAAACCCAAGCATATGGCTTCCAAGTTTTGTTGGTAAAATAAAAAGATAGAAATTTATTTAAAACAACATTTATCTCCCTATGTAAAGGCAGCTAAAATAGTGGTAGCAGGATGAAAAATTTCCTTTGGACTGTAGCATAAGCAGAGAGGCAGCAGCAGCTGTGGAGATGTAGTCCACATCTGGGGCAGTGATAAGATTAGGTGTAGTTGCTGTGCCATAGATATAAAAAAAACATTTGGTACTCCAACACATTGTACAACAAAACAAACAGAAAATCACAGCAGCTTCAGAAAAACTGAGAAGTCATCAGATTTGGTAAGGCATGTGGGATGTCCTTAAGGAGAAAGTTAAGTAATATTAAAAGAAAAATATTTCCCTTGTTAAGGGTAGAAAATCTCGGTGTCCATATGAGCCTATTCAGTTTCTGGGGATTGGGAACTTAACTTGTTTAAAACAGATTGCAAAATAGATCAAATATATAGGGAAAGATGGACAAATGGGAAAATTAAAGCCCTATGTGGCTAATATAGCCATGAATTTATGAGGGCATTATTTGTTGCAGTAATGGAACACATAGATTAAGATTCATCTGATCTCAAAAACAAACCATAAAATAAAGAATGCTTCTGATAAAAGTATTAAAAGATATCATCAAGAATAGTCACAGATCATTCAGGCTGTGCATAAGCAGGAAAGAACAGCTTTTGGTGGTCTTTCCAAGTACCAATCTTCCTTCCTTTAAAGTGGCTAACTGACAAACTTGTGTCTGTGAATATTTGACATCAGGAAAATTACAGGAAGTAGAACAGCTGGTACAGGAGTAGCTAAGTGTTCAATATATTGAACAATTGACCAGTCCTTGGAATTCTCCTATATTTGTCATTAAAAAGAAATCTGTAAAATGAGGAATAGTAATGGATTTAAAAGCTGTAAGTACAGGATAGAGAAAAATTTGCCTTCAGAGTGCCTACTTAAAATAACACTCAACCTGCTAAAAAGTATCAGTGGATAATTCTTTCTCATGGAATGTTAAATAAACCACCTTGTTTCAATATTTTGTACAACAGCAATTAGAAATATTTCATAATCAGTTTCCTCAATCTATAATTTTCAATTATATGGATGATATTTGTATGATTCAGATGCATATATCTTAGAAAATTGTTTAATGAAGTAATGAGAATTGCTCTTTTGGGGAACAAATTGCTCCTCAAAATATATAAAGAGGAGCACCCCACCCCCAACCCTGCCCTGCTGTATGCTAGGACCAGTGCTCAACAACAGTTTTAAGCTCCTACACTAAGGCTACCCACCCAGAGCGGTGAGCCTCAAGGTCCCCTGTAAGGGAGCCTGGGCACCCTCAGCCTGTGCTCCAGGGGCTCCTGTGCTCTCCTGGATCCCCCACTGCCTGCCCTGTCCTTCCTTCTGTTCCCAGATCATTGGGCTACCAGGCGGCCCTGTTTAGGTGCTGAGGAGTTCCATCTGCACGGGTGAGTGTGTGCTATCCAGGGGCAATTGTCCCGGAAGAGAGCACAAACCCCCCTCCCTCAGCTACTTCTGCAGGGCTGTCTTTCTTACACACGAGCCCCCCCTCCCCCCAAGCCTGCGTTTTCTGCAAGGTCCTTTGCTTAGGAACAGTTTTCTGCTCCTACACTAAGGCTTCCAACCCAGAGCGGTGTGTGCCTGCCTACATGTCAGGCCTCAAGGACCCCTGAAAGGGAGAACACGTACCTTCAACTTGTGAGGCAGGGTGTCCTGTGTTTTACGCATCCCTGCCCTGCCCCCCAAGTTCCTCCTTTTTGTCTGCGGGTCATTGGACTACCAGTCGTCCATGTTTGGGTGCTGAGGACTTCCAGCTCGACAGGACGGTCCCTGCTTCTACACTGAAGAGATACACCCAGAGACTCAGTCACAGCAAAGACTGGACCAATGGATTGAGATAGAGACAGAGACCCACACTGGAGCACCGGACTGAGCTCCCAATGTCCCAAGGAGGAGCAGAAGGAAGGAGAATATGAGCAAAGAAGTCAGGGCCACGAGGGGTGCACCCACCCACGGAGACAGTGGAGCTGATCTATTGTGAGCTCACCAAGGCCAGCTGGACTGTGACTGAAAAAGCATGGGATAAAACAGGACTCTTTGAACATGGCGGACAATGAGGGCTGATGAGAAACCAAGGACAATGGCACTGGGTTTTGATCCTACTTCATGTTCTGGCTTTGTGGGAGCCTAGCCAGTTTGGATGTTCACCTTCCTAGACCAGGATGGAGCGGGAAGGACTTTGGNGGAGGCGGCAATTTTTTTTTCAATAAAAAATTATATTACAAAAAAAATAAAATAAAATAAATTAAAAAAATAAAATTAGGAACTGGAGCATCATACATATAAATGTACTTAGGGTCCAAGAAGAATTTTCCTGTATATATCAAGCCTATCTAGGTACTGTGTTATTATTGCTGTTGTAGTTTGATATATAAATAATTTTTACATATTGTTGGTAAACATTTTAATTGAAAAGTTTTTTGTGCTTTTTAATAATAAAATACTATAATTTATATGTATATATATAGAGAGAGATAGAGAGAGAGAGATAGAGAGAGAGAGGAGATTCTATTAATTATCAAGGATATAAGATAGATTTACAGAAAATTCACCCACAGAAAGTAAGAAATCTTAATGTTTTTTAAAAATTGCTGGGAGATATTAACTGGCTCTGATCCACAATTGGAATAACTACTTAAGAACTAATTTATTTCAAAGCTTACAAGGTGATAAAGACTTAAATATTCCAAGAAAATTATTGACTGAGGGTGAGAGAGAATTATCTATGGTAGAAAAGCAGTACAAGTAGCTTGTGTGGATTGCTTGGATCCAGACATTGATTATATTCTAGTTGTTTTACTCTCTACTCATTTCCCACAGAAATTCTTATGCAGAGAGAAGATAATATCTTAGATTTAATATCTTCACACACAGAGTGAAAAATCAAAGACGTATGTAGAAAGGTTTCTGAGTTGATTCTAAATGAAAAAAAATGAGACTTCATAAATATATCCAGAAGAAATTTTAGTACCTGTTACTAATGTTGAAATTGATTCATTGTGGAAAGAAAATGAACATTGGAAAAGAGCTTGTAGTAATTTTTAAGAGATATTGGCAACAAATATCCACAAAGCAAGATACTTCAGTTTATAAAAAGAATTGTATTCTCTGTCATATAGTAAAAGGAATACCAATTTCTGAAAGCCCCTACGGTCTAGATAGATGCATATAAATAAGAAAATCCAAGGTATACATCAGGAAAAATAAGCAAATTGGTTCAATGTCCTTATAATTCAGTTAAAAAAAATCAACAACGATTTGAACAATAATGTGTCCATCATTTGTAATAAGACAATATATTGTAAGGAAAGCCCTACTTTTAAATTAAATAGAAACTGCTAGTCTCAAGTAGTTCACATTGGTATGAATTTTTGTATATTGATGCAAATTTAAGGTTTTTTGTTTCATCATACTATATTTAGACACATATATGTATATGTGTGTATATGTATGTTTCTACTCTTGCTTAAGGTATTATACCTATACAACTAATTTAAAAAATGTAATGTGAAGCTCTCTTCCTAGAAAGATACTATTGAAAACTGTTTAGGATAATTAAAAAATGAAGTTTAGTAATTAGTCATGTATAAAAATCTAACTTTAGTCATCTTATGTATGTTTTTGAATAGATTGATGATCTTCAAACACTTCAGCATCTATAGAATATGGCATTTAAGATTTTTTAATAATATAAATCTTTTCATGACATTGAGATGTGTCTGCTCCTGGCAGCACCACTATATTTCAAAGAAGGTGATGGGCATAAAAGAACCTTCATATGAAATTTCTTTCAATGTGGCAAAGCTATCCAACTGGGCAAGAAATTGCCCTTGCCTTGAATGCTGATAATATGCTATCCAAATTGGACTAGTAGGACACAAAGGAAATCAACTGCCAAACTTTGCCAAGAAAAGGTTGGCCAGACTTTCAAAATTCCTGCTTTACAGAAGCAGTCTGTCAGATATTCTGGGACTCTAGGACAAAGTTGGCTATTCTGACATTGCAGAGAATCTTTGGGTGACTATCCAGGCAGTCAGGTTTATCATAGAAATCTCTGTCATTTCTATGGTTTTGGAAGTAGCTTTCTTTGCACTTACTGTTTTCTCCGATAATATTTAATCTTTCTCATGTCACTCATGGGACCAAAGATTAAATAGTCATAATTTTATAGTTTTCCTTGTTACCAAATTCAGAAAAGATTTGCAGAAAGGAGATATAAATTTGTGAAGGTTGAGAAACATAAAAGCTTAAGTTGTTTATGTAAGAAAATGTTTTAAGGTTTAAAAAGATATTTTTAGGTTGGCAATACATGTTATGATAGAAAGTGGTTTGGACTCATATCAAAATTTGGACTCACTAAGATAGGATAGATAATAAAATACTTTCTTCAAATTTGCCAAATACAAATGGATTGGAAATTATGAATATAATTCTTACCTGATAATTGTTTTATTGTATATACTTTTACTGAGTTAGAATTAAAACCTTTACTTTTTATTTAGCCAAAATAGCAAAAATGTTGTAGGACATTTGATCACACTGTAAACACTGAGGTTGCAATATTTATTAGAAAAACTTGCTTCTTTCTATGGTGTGGCTCATCCCAAGTACATACCCTTAATCCAAGAGCTTTCTGTATATTTGTAAACAGGATTAAACAAAATCAACTATAGGTAAAGAGGCAGAACAAGTAACTAGGTGACAGGAAGTATCCATAGAGAGTAAGTGGGAGTCAGGAAGATGGATAGAAAGACACACAGGAAGAAGTAGGAAGGGATTTGGAATATGGTAGTCCTTTTTGGTTTGAGAAAATAAAAAAAGAAGCCCACTTTCTGAGGTGTCAGCTGGCTGTTTTCTCTGCCTCTCTGAACTAGAAGGTTTTCACCCTCCCTCCCCCCCCCCGGCTAGCTCCCATGTCTTTATTTTAAAAATATAGTGATAGGGACTTAGTTAAAACAACACCTGTCTCCCTATGTGGAGGCACCTGAGGCTGTAGCAGAAGGATGCAAAGACTCCCTAGGACTGTGGCCTAAGCAGTAAACCAAAGGTGGCTGCTGAGACCCAGTTAGCAACTGAGGTAACCATAGGAGTAGGTGTATCATTTGTGCCAGGTATACAAAATGACAACTTGTTTCTACTATGGCCTGCAAAACACAGTGGAAAAAGTACTTGAAAATAATTTTAATGAACAATAAAACTAGGGAATAATGTATGTAAACGAACCAGAGATTATTGCTAATCCCCTATACACTCTCCTACCTTCTCTAAGAAAGGTTCTTTTAAAAATTATAGCACAGTAAAACTAATCAAATAAAGTTGTAATTATCAATATAGAAGCATAATGAAGGTGATTATTTTAGTGTCCCATCCAAAAGATGTGTTTGACATGTGGTGCACTATCTTATATCCCAACATCTGGGATAATTAACATGTATGTGGCTTTCATTCTTTCATTGTAACCTTTTAAATTAGTCATACATTCCAGTGAAGTTAAACTCATTCATATATGTGTTTTCATTTCTCAGATAATTCTCACATTAGGACAAGACCACATGGGGGAACCGAAAGAAAATATGCTTTCTCTGTTAGATATAGGGACATAATGACTTGAATTTTAAGAGTTTGGAAATATAGGGAATAGAGAATGGAAGAATCTAAGGAATTTTGAAAGCTTAAGTTTCAGGTAAAGGTAAGGAGTGGAGCCAACTGTGTTTTAGATGAAATAGATGGAGGATTGTTATTGCTTTGTCACTTCACTGTGGAGCGTCATAGTAATATTTCTTTTTAATAGCACCTATTCCACTCATTTGTCAAATACTTATGAAATACTGAGTATGTAAAAGCACCATGGAATACAAAGAGGACAACAGGACACTATGTCCCTTCAAAGACAACTTTCAATAAATTGATAAAACAGAAAAACTAGTATCAAGTGTCATACTCTTTCTGTACATTCAAGAGCCTGAAATGAATGCATAATGTCAGACGGCCTGGAATACTATCTTATAAAATGTTATAACTCATATCATGTTCCTATATCACTGATTATTTTAAGTCCAGAAATGAAAAATAAATCACTGAAAAATATCTCATTCTGAAATAAAGCAATATCCTTGAACTAAAATTTACTTCAGTTTTATTTTTGTAGCCAATAAAGCTCTAATGAACTCTAAATCAATATTACAAACAAAAAGTGAATTCTCTGCCCCCAGAAACTTAACCTAGACTAATGGAAGGCCTCACAACTTCACCAAAACAACAAAATGAATTTTTTTCTTTCATCTCAAGTATTCATGAAATGTCTTCTATTAAATTGACTGAAATTATTGATTTCCACTTGTTCGGTAAGACTTAATTCAATTTCTAACTTTCTAGTAAGTCACCACTTTAGAATCAAGGCACCAGTGACAATGGTGATAGTCAATTAATAAAAGACATCCAATACTTTAAACAAAAGTATCATATAGTGTCAATAAGCCACAAGTATTACCAATCTAATGTATTATATGGGATCAAGAAGACCTTGAATGAGGTAATAATTACAAAAGAAAAAAGAAAAGCACAAGCATCGGTGAAACGAGTCATGTGAACATATCTCCCTCGGTTTGTTGTCATTTCTGACAATTCCAGTTACATAAATTTTCTGAAGAAATGAGAATGTTAACTACATATAAAGACATTATAGATAATAGCATCAAAAAGCCATTGGAATTATAAGGTCATGAATTATAAAAATAAATAAAATCAGCGGCTGGTCTTACAAAGCAATCTAAAAACTCCAACATTATGGGGAAAAGTAAGTTTTAAAAATGAAGATTACAGCCAGGAGGTGGTGGTGTACACCTTTAATCCCAGCCTTTGGAAAGCAGAAGCATACAGATCTCTGTGAGTTCGAGGCTAGCCTGGTCCATAAGAGCTAGTTCTTGGACAGGCTCCAAAGCTTAAGAGATAGCCTGTCTCAAAAAAAAAAAAAAAAAAAAAAAAGGAAAGGAAAGAAAGATTACAAGGCTCTGTCACCACAGAGACCACAGAGTCTGACATAGGTTGGGAATCTGTCTTCATAGTGATTCTCTTCTGTATTTTTTAAACTTCTCATTTTGAGAAACCCTATCTTTCATTTGATGATTCATGGTATGAAGAATAAAAGTGAATCCTTTTGTTAGGGGATGAATGAAGTACTATTTTAATGCTTTTCAGTGGGACATCTTAGATTCAACTGAATGGATGACTGCCTAGACACTCTTGCCATGAGTCCATCCAGAAGACAGAAGTTAGAAGATAAAAGTTACTTGCTAGAGATTTTGTGGAAATCATGTACATGACAGCTCACAGAGCTCTCTGTGAGTCACTCTGTCCTTAGATGACACCGGTCAGATTCAAGGAATTATCTCCAAATCAGGTAAATAAGGCAAGTAGCATTCACATAAACAAATGTCATTTGGAATAATTCCACTGGCACAGCTTTAAGTAGTCCTGAGGAACAAGTCCCACATTTAAGAATCTTATGCCTTGGGAAGAGGAAATTGGTAACTTTCCTTCTAATATGTATGGTTTATCTCATGCAAATACTTTATACCCACAGAAGATATTTTGTAATAGGAGTTTATATACACATATACATAAATATGTTTTATTTGTAAATTGAAACTTTTCCTGGTCATTAGGATGATGAAACTAAGCAGTTAGCCAAAGCCAACTTCTGTGACTTATTTTTGTAACACTTATACCTATTAAGATTAGTAAAATTAGTAAAGTGATAATTTTCTGTGAACCTACATAAGGTATTTTAGCTGATGATATGTGACTTTTACAGAGAAATAGCTCCATGGAAGAAAATAATGAAGTAACACAAAAGGTGTAAAGATTGCTATCCCATTTTAAAACTGAAATAAGTCATCCTGGTCTGTAGAAAAAGCTTTGGATAATTCACAATAACTTTCTTTTCTCTTACTAAGCAGAAATCTCTTTTTATTAGGGCCAACAAGTTTTTGAGTGAGAATCAATTGTAAGGTATTTACAAAAAATGAAACTATGTTCATATACATTATTTTTGAGTTGAGGAAAGATAAAACACCTTGATGACATTCTGAATTTCTGTAACACCAAGGAATTTTGACAACTCAATTGCATTTTCTGTTTTCTGTTTCAGGTTCTCCCCAAATGTAATGTTGATACTTACAACAGTCTGAATGTTTGTATTTATGCCAAAACCATAAATTGAGCCCACTTTAACTACTGTTCGTTTTAAAAATATGGAATTTGGGATTAGAATGTGAGGGAACCGCCCTTGTGAAGGAGATTATTGTGTTTATATAAAAGAAGCCTAAAGAAGGTTTGGTGGTTTGAAAGAAATGGCTCCCATAGGGAGTGGCACTATTAGGGAATGTAACTTTGTTGGAGCATGTATGGCCTTGTTGGAGGAAGTATTATACTGTGGGTGTGTGGTTTGAGGTCTTCTGTACTCAAACTATTCCCAGTGTGGCACACAGTTGCTTCTGCTACCTGTCGAACAAGATGTAGAAATCTCAGCTCCTCCAGCACCATGGCTGCCTGCACATTGCCATGTCCCACCAAGATGATAAATAGTTAAACCTCTGAAACTGTAAGCTAACCCAATTAAAAGTTGTTGTTGTCATGGTGTCTCTTCACAGCAATAGAAATCCTAACTAAGACAGAAGGTAATATATGTGTCCTCCTGCCATCTGAGGTCAGTGTAACAGGTGTCATTTATAAAACAAAGAGCTTCCATAAAATACGAAATCTGCAAGTGCCTTGATCTTTGATGCAGCCTTAAAAAACAATTAGAAATGAATTTCTGTTGCCAATCTAAGATGTTTTCATATTACCGCTTTAATAGATGTTCTATCTGTTTTTTTACTGTATGAATTTCATGAAGTAATAGAGAAAAATTATAGATATATGTAATTGGAATGTACTCTATTTTGCTAAAAATTTAAAGACTAATTAAAGTGCTTACATGGATGTAGCTAAACCCATACATTAATGCATTATATTAAAATATACTTCATTGTTATGGAGAAATGGCTCAGTGGTTAAGAGCACTGGTTGCTCTTCCAAAGGTTCCAGGTTCAATTCCTATCACCCATATGGTGGCTGATAACCATTTATAACTCCAGTTCCTAGGGATCCAATGCTCCCTTATGGCCTCCATGACCACACAGACATGAATGCAAGAACAATACCCATACTCATATGATTAAAAAAGAATACTTTTCATTTTCTTTTCTTAATTTCTGTTTTCTCAAGGCAGACAAGAAGAGATGAGGAAGATGTCTCTATTCTACTCTCCCCTACAGGGTGTCATTATGGAAATGAGACTGGACACATGGACTCTATCTTCTTTCTTTTTTTCTGTATCATCCCAGATCTGGGATTAGAGGTGCACACTACTATGCTCAATTTAATTCTTTAACATTCTATTCTGATATGGAAAATGTATATTTAAATAGTAAGAACACCTTCTAAAATACTTATTTCAATTTTTGTACATGCATGTATCTTGGTTTTTGTAGTCAGAGGACAACTTGCCTTCTACTATGCAGTCTTGGAGAGGATTGAACTCATGTCATCAGCATTTGGATACCGATGCCTTCATACACTATGCCACCTTGCCATTTCTCCAATCTGAATTTGTATAGGACATTCATCACTTGGCATACAGTTTGGAAAATATAGAACAGATAATTTATAGTATACCGATAAACACTGAGTATTTTTGAAAAAAAATGTTTTATTGTGTGAACAAAATATTTTTTATTAAAAATGACAACTTTTTAAACAATAAAAATCTGTCTGTTGTGTATTTGAAAGCAAGGACATTATAATGACCAATATTATTCCTCACACATTAGATAAAAAAGACTAAAGATGATTTCTGTCTTAGTTAGGGTTTCTCTCGCTGTGAAGAGAAACTATGATCAAAACAACTCTTACAAAAGAAAACATTTCCTTGGATTGGCTTACAGTTTTAAAGGTTTAGTCCATTATCATCATGGTAGGTCATGGTGGCTTAGGTGTTGTGCTGGCCACATTTTGTACAGAAGGTAACAGGAAGTGAAATGAAATACAGGGTGTGGTTTGAGCATGTGTGAGATCTCAAAGACCACCTCCACAGTGACAAACCCCCTCCAACAAAGCCATACCCCTAATAGTGCCACTCACTTGTGGGGGGGGGGAGGCATTTTCAATCAAACCACCACAGCTTCTCTTAACAAGAAAATGACTTCAGAGTTTTCTCATGCAATCTATGTAAAATGCTACCGACTTTAATATTCAGTTCATAAAACTCTATATCCAAAAGTAGGTTTACAAATACTAAGTATACTCCTGAGTTAAATGGTTATATACCTTAATTTTCATTTGTGAACATATAAAAGAGAAAAAACAAATGAGAATTCCTTATAGTTTGTTTTAATGCTGTAATGTTCATATGTGAACTCAAAGATAAGGTTATCAGTAAGCCTTTTTGATTATTTACAAGATAAAATAGCTGTAACTATAAAAATTTAAAGATTAACAAATTTAACAATCAAGAACATCTCTTATAGTTGTTCAATAATTATTTGTTAAATAAGGTAAGAAATGACAGGGGCCATCATTAAATCTAAAATATCTGGGATCTATTAGTTCTGGAGCAAGAGTTACTGAATATAGGGACATAGTGGAAACTGACATCAATGGTAACAACATCTGCACTGAAATGGCCATTCTCTCATCCATTTCCTTTACTTTTCCTTCTCCCATAAATAATAAGGGATGCTACAACTCAAGATTGCTGGGCAAAAGTTGGGAGCATGGGGCTGGGGGTAGGGGAGAGAGAAGGGAGAAAGAAAAAATAAAAAATAAAAATATTAATGACATGCAATGGAGGATGTTCTGTATCATGAATACATCTAAATTTCTTTGTATATAACATATGTTTGTGTGGGAGTATATAAGAGAATAAATTTAGATAACTATATCTAAAGGTTATGAAAATGGTGTTAGGAGCACATCGCTAAAGCATCAAGTGGCTGTGTATTCTTATAATTGTAGTACTTGGGAGGTGTAGGCAGGCAGATCAGAAGTTCCCAGTCACTCATAGCTATATGACAGTTAGAGACTATCTGGGCTATGTGAGACCTTGTTTCAAAAACAAAATCTATATATTTCTGTATCACCCACCTATCTCTCATTTACACACACACACACACACACACACACACACACATACAAACACACACCCCAAGGAAATAAAATTGCTCTATTTACTTTAGCATTAAGTCTTCTCTGATCTTTTTATAATATTAGCTGTAAATGTTACCAGCTAAGAGCTAATATGATTTTGATTCATTCTAGGCTAAGAGCATTATGATTCTCTTTAACTTGAAAACCCTTATTTTAAAATATAGCTTTAAATTCTAATTTTGGAAGGGCTGCAGGCTTCAATCAGCATTACAATGTGAAAGTTCACTCAAGAGCAATTATGTTTAGACAACGATTTCAAATACATGCTTTGGATGAAGTCTGACTAAAATACAGTCTCTATGCATTTTCTCGAGTTTCTAATACTACAGATACAATGAAGTAATTCAGGTATGAGATTAGAAGTTCTTATCACAACCTTTTGTGGCCAAGTAGTGCAGTGCCATGAAGTGCTCTATATCCATTGTCAAGAAAAGTTCAAGTGGCACAAGACTGGAATCTCCTCTGGCTATTGTTCAACACAAATGCATAGTTTTTAAATACAAGCCCATAGTCTTAGGAAGAGGTAGTATTAAACCAACCTAGTAGTGGGTAGCACAGAAATTTTTGTTTTTACACTTATCAACTTCTCTTAGAAACAGAGAATTAGAACATATGAAACCACATAAAGAAAATAAAAGGCTATGCAACTTTGCATAGCCTTTCTTATTGTTAACTAATAATGTATGGGAAGAAAAATAGGGTAAACTTCAGAAAAGGAATAAATATCAAAACTTAGGTTAAACTGTTAAGCTTTTCTCCTTCAATTTATTTCTTAGAAAATACTCCTGTTATTGGTGATAAAGCAGAAATTGAACTGTATGGATTGAAAATAGTTTGTGATGTCTTGTTTGTTAGGTTGTTTGTTTTTTTTTTTCTTCAGGAAGACTGTAATTAAGGAATGAGAAGCACACATATAGCTCGTTTTTTTATAATAAAAATAGTTTTGATTACAGATTTTCTCATATGGTAATGTAGAAATCTTACATCTCTGGATATCAGCTATATATTTTAAAGGTCTTAATTTATATTACATTGATGGCATATTTGTGTGATGGCTATATAATAGTCATATTGTCATGTTATATAATAGTGATATTGTTATATATTCACTAAAAATAGGACACACACAGAGATATTGTGTGTGTTGTTTATGGAAATATTGCTGGTTGTTTGGTAAGATTACTTTTTCTCTATGATATTGATTGTTGAATAAGTTAATTTTTATCTATTTATCTATTAATCTAACACATCTAATATCTATCTATGTATATGATCTACCATATATCTATTTTTCTATCTATCATCTACCTATCTTGTATGAATCTATATCTATGCTTATCTGTCCATCCATCAATATGTCTATCCTCTAATCTATCTATCTATATGTATATCTATCTATCTATCTATCTATCTATCTATCTATCTATCTATCTATTATCTAATCTATCTATCTACCTACCTACCTACCTACCTACCTACCTACCTACCTACCTATCCATTTAACTGGTCAAAGACTATTTTCATCTTTCAAAGCAAGCCAATTTCTTTTCTCTCTTTAGTAAAAATCTAACAGTATATACAATTTGAGGATGATATATTTTTTTCTATAAAAGTTTTCATGTAATCTCTGCTGTTTTCTTGTATCCCTACCTTGCTAATGAGAAATTTGTTGTTGTATCTTTTGCTGGTAAGCTGTCTTTCCTTTCAGGTGTCTAATGAGATGTTCATGTTAACCTTGGTGTACTTAGGTAAGAATTAGTTTATTTGAACACCCTGGTCACTTAATATGAACTTTTAATCAGTGAGTGCACATGTTTTTGAGTTCTGGGAAATAGTTTGACATTATCAATCCAAACAGTGCCTCTCTGATACTCCCATTATCTCTTTCCTATGAGTAGTCTATTAGATTTATGTTTGGGAGGGGCTGCTGGAAATTGAATCTCTGGCATTTTATATGCTAGGCAAATTCTTAAATGCTGAATAATAATCCATTCACTCTATGCTGGGTTCATAAAAGCTGTATTTGTCTTTTAATGTTCCTTTATATGTCCGTTTAAATCTATTGGTTTTGTTCCCTGATTTAGGTATAAATGCCTCTGAAAGCTTTCATCAACTTGTACCTTCTAGAATTAATATACATTAATGAGTTATAGTCACAACCCTGGCATTTTTAAGTATTTTTATATAATTAGTCTGATAAAGATTATGAACTGAGAAAGCATAGAAAAATAAAAGTTAACTTATATACCTCAGTTTTACAAAGGACCATGGTTTACAATTTAGTTTAATTATTTAAAACTAAACTGTTTTCAAATTCATTTCTTTATACTACTAAAAATAGAATACAGACTTATTTTGAAATAAAATAATTGCAGGAATCATTCACAAAGTTAGTTCATTTGAAATTAATATCTACATTGATGATCTATTTGACCTATCTGCTAAAATAAGTACAATTAGAAAGTTGCTTTATACACATCTATAGGCAGAAGCTGCTTGTTCGGCAGGCCAGACATGAAATAATCACACAATAAATATATTAATTGCAACACTGCTTTGCCTATTAGCTCACGCTTCTTACTAACTAACTTTTACATGTTACATTAACCCTTTCCTATTATTTGGCATTTTACCACAAGGATGATGGTTTACATGCAAGGTTCCAGGACATCTGTCTCCTTTGGCTGCTACATGGTGTCTCTCTGATTCCTCCTTCTTTTTTTCTCTATCTCTGCTTGGAATTCCTGCCTACCTCTATTATATGCTGCAATAGACCCAAAGAAAATTCTTTATTAAACAATAGTAATAAAACATATTCAAAACATACAGAGAGGAATCCCACATCACACCTTTTAATTTTTGCACATTTGAATATACTACCATGGAGTTCCTCAGTATAAGGTCTTAATTTGTGTGAATAAATATTTCATTGTTATCATTTATTCTTAATTATTAGAAAATTTTCCATATAATGAGTTCATAAATTTAAGACAGTTAACTTCAGTGTACTGTCAAATTACACATTTTGCAAAGTTTTACTGATTCCCTTCTGGTGGCTTACTGTTTTCATATCACTTTTTCTATATTGCAAACAACAATGAAAATATATGTGCACAAGTATTTATATACTTATGTTCTAGTGGGTGGGATAAGCAAAGACTTGGATTGTTCCACTGGAACCTTCAGAGGGGAGCACCCATATCACCATTTCAATTATCCCAATATCTGTGCTTGTCTTCTGACCTACAGAATAAAGGCGATTATGTTTTGTTACTTTAGGGTATCAAATTTTCTATAATTTATTATATAGCAAAAATGATCAACCAATACAGTTATTTATCCAGCCTCCCAGAGTTTAGAGGCCAAAAACAGGAACTCCATTTCTAATAATTCTGCATTTTATTCACTTATTTTCATAGAGAGACTATTTGCAGTTATATCACTCTTTACGGGCAGTAACAGGCTAGAAGCACAGAGGATATGAAAATTGGAAGACCTTTCCCATTCCAGACTTTGCTCACAGCACTCCACCCTTCTACATGCAGCTGTGTTTCTGTTTTGTGTTTAGATACATATATGTTTATTTGTTAGTTTATATCTTCTCTATAATTTTATTTCATATATCATTGCTAATAAAAATATAACATGATTCATTAACTCTGGGAGACTATACCTTTGTGAATTAATCTTAGAGGATTTACTACCATTCTAATACCTTTCTTCCCTGCTTTTGTGCTTGTTTCCTGTCTTCTTATCCTCACATGAATGTATCTTTAAAATATATGAGTTTATGGACATCATTCAAAACAATGGTGACACTTTTAACCCTATATTCTCTAAAATCAGAACATGAGTTTTTTCTTCTTAATGGAATTATTCCAAAAATGTCCAGATGCAGGTATATTATAAAAGATCAAACTGGAAGGAGGAAATCAACCCCAAAGTTTTCATCTCAAAGGTTATTAAAGTCTTTAAAAATTAAGCATAATGATGGGGATATATACCTGAAAATTACACATAAAGTATAATTTTCAGATCAACTATTTTAAGAAGAGAGTTTGTATCTAGAGGACAGAATTGTAAAACCATTATGGTATTAAATACCTATAATCTAGTTTATTTATCATCTTGCCATTTATAAAATGAACAATTACTCATGGAACAAAATTTATTTCAGGACATAGTTTCTTCAAATCTAGTCTCACCCCTTAATTGCTCATAGAGATAAATAACAGCCATTAGAAATAAAATTAAGCCTTTGAAATTATTCAAAATTATCTATGGATCTTTTCAAGTATGCTAAATGGCTGCATAAGAAATAAACAAGAAAGAGATTATGAGTGTCATTTTGTGGAAACATATTCCAACTTGATTCTTAAGGTGTCTGAATTGCAGGGCAACAGAAACATAAGCACTGTCACATTTCTTTTGATTAAGGCAAATAACCATGTATAAAATCATCATGTAGACAATAGTTACTTCTAACACAATTCTTAATGACATCTTACTATTATTTATATGGTGAATGGTATTTATTATCAGGATAATGCAAATATTTTATGCAGATTCCATCTTCTACATTTCCTCTTTAAATTCCCCATCACATGTATTTGAGTCATTTTCACCAAAATAACTCATATATGGAAACAGGGCACTTGCTGGAGTATAAGTTTTCTCTAAGAAAGCTTGAAGTCAAGATTGTCATTACATCAGCCTCACTCTGTGAAGGTCCTATCAAATCTATAACTTGTTATATGTACTTCACTTATTTGAGTTCATTATATTTTTGGTATAACTGATCTCCTCTTATTAAAAATCAAGATTCATAATTCATAGCACTCTTAATGGCACAAAAGAGAAGCTTTACTACTATACATTGAATGAATAAATGAGTGTTTTTCATCCTCACTACTGCCAGAGTAATTGGACTTAGGCCAGGCAATTGGTAAGGCAACCACAGCTGGTCTGGATTAAGTCTCATTCAACAGGGACACTATCGTGAATAGTGACTAATTAATCTTGGAAATAGCCCTTTTGAACAGTTTTTAAAAAGATAGAGAGTTGTGTCAGCAAATAAAAGGTTGAAAAAGGACTACATCCCCAGGTAGTAACTCGAAGGGCTGAGCAAGGGCAAGTAAAAAGTAAAGGTTTTAAAAAGAGGAGGGAAGTGAAAGTTTAGTCAGCAGTGACAATAGTAAGGTTGCCGCTCCTAAGAAGACATAAAAACTACAGAAGTACCATAAGTGCTTTTCATTTAGTTTCCACTGAGGATAGCCAAGGGACTTAATATTGTCAATTTCCTATGGGCCGTTATTGCCAACCATCATTAGCCCAAATATGACCATGTTGATTGTAGACAGAAACATTTCATTTAGTGACTAGAGCAGTGCTATAAATTCTTGTCTTGTTTTTCCCACTTTTCTGTTTACAAAAGATTTTTTTTCCTATATTGCTCACTTGTTTTACAATAAAGCCAAGGGCATAATAGTGTTTTAGTTCTATTCTGAATCTTGCCATAGTGACTTCTTTGTTTCACTGATTGCTATCATCAGAGCCATAAAAGAGCAATTGGCCATGCTGCATTTCAACCTTTTGGCAGCAGTGAATATTCCTTTTTGCTTAGTAGCATAAGCGTTTGCAATCAATGTACTTTTTTTTCTACTTTCAATCTCCTCTGGGTCTTGAAAGGCCTTTGACTATCTGTCAAACATTTTCTGATCAGTTGAGTCACCTTTGAAAGTGCTTGCCACCAGAGAGTTCTGCAACACCGATTTTCTTTTGTGCCTAAGTGACAGACAGAACATTTATCTCTTCACAATTCATTAAATGAGATCAGTTTAGAAGAGGTCATCTTTTTATAAGAATAAAATTAATTTACAAAGAAATACAAAGGATTAAGTCTGAAAAGACAGATCACTGAGAAATGTTTACCATGTAAGCAAGACAACTAGAGTTTAAATCCCCAGAAGACATGTAAACAAGTTAAGCATGTCAGCTGGGGTCCAAAAATATTAAGCAAAAATTCTCAGAAATAAGTAATTTCTAAGTTCCTAATTCTAGAGTATTCTGAACATTTCTAAAAGCTCTCTCTCTGTTTTACTGTGTCTACTCAGGATTCAAGTCATCCTTCTATCCCACATATCCACCCAGGATGCAAATCATCCCTCTGTCCCACACATCCTTGTGATGTGTGCTACCTTAGACCTGTTGTTACAGTCTTGCAGCTCATGTCCAGTGTGTCCCCAGTCTCCATAATAGCGAAGCCAGCATCTATAAATGCCACTGAAGCTACAGTAGTTATATTATTATTATTATTTTTGCTGTTGTTCTGGGAAATCAAAATCATGGGTGTACATACTAGATAAGTAATCACTTCAGCATTCAGATCCATTCCAAAGTCAACTCTAGTATTTTGCTATTAGTTATTGTTGTTGCCATTTCTATGCATGAATTATGAATTAGAGTTTACCATAAGACTCAGTACTGTGTGGTTTGGGTATCAATGGAGGTCTGAGAATGTGTTCTCTGGGGATGGAACGTTTACTCAGTGGTTAAGAGAACTGGCTGTATTTCTGGAGAACCCAGGTTTGTTTGGCAGGACCCCCATGGTGGTTCACAACTGTCTGTAACTCTAGCTTTATAGGCACCAACACCTTCTCCTGCCTTTTGAAGGTATCAGGCATGACTGAAAGGCAATGAAATATATATGCAGTGAAAATATCCATACACAGAAAATAAAATTATATTCAAATGGAAAAATGTATCTTTCAGTATTTTCCCTCAATATGATCTTATTTCAATATAATAAATCATGTATTTAAAATCATAAACAAGCTCAGGTATCATCTTGCAATTTTTTAAGCTGGACGTTTGTTTGGAAAATATATGAAGATAACTGTGGCTTTGTTGTTCAGTCAAGCTAGACCAACTGGAAAGGTTCAGGTTCAATAAGAGATCTTGTCTCAAAAATTAAGGTGGAGAGAAGCCAGCAATATATCTCAGCTGGTAAAGGTGTTTGCCACCAAAGCTGATAGTTTGAGTTCCATCCTTGGGTCTCACATGGTAGAAGGAAAGAATCTACTCCTGAAAATTATGTTCTGACCTCCAATTGTTTGAACAATTGCACACACACACACACACGCACAATGCATATGCAAAACCAACAAATAAGTATAACAAATTATCTTTATGGAATATCACAAGGTGTAGAAGGTTTAGTGATAGTAATAAAAGTGAAAAGGAAATTGGGTATTTATAAGGAAAAGTCAATTTAACTGACTGATTACAAAGTTAGAATCATAAGCATGTGCAAGTACAATTAATATTTTATATCAACAGTTTCTGTATCAATTAACCATAGATAAAAATACTCAGAAAGTATTCATTGTATATTGAACATATACAAAATTGACTTTCTTGTCATTATCCCAAAATCAATACAGTATAAAATATTTCCATAAACTTTATGTTATATTACCAATAACAAGGATTATTAATCTGATCAGAAGTCTATAAGGGAATAAGTATAATTTATATTGAATAGTATTCCATGTATATAAGCATCGTGAGGGTCTACTGAATTTATTGTGTGAATATCTTATAAAGAAGTATAATCTGACAAGATGAAAATGTAAATAGTCATATGTGATAATTAATTTATGTTCTTGAGACTTATCATCAGTGCTGATATACAAACTCAAGTCTTAACGATGTGTTATTAATTCACCATGAATTTATATTTTTTTCTTGTTTACAAGTCTAACACGTGTTGTTTGTGATGCTCTAGAATGAGAGATATTCTACCTTCTGTAAGGCTTTTGGTTGTAGCTCTGGTAGTCTTAAAAATGCCCTTATTTATATATTCTTTGTGTTCATCTTTTCTCTATTAGAATGCCATCTCTGGATGATTTCTACTCTGTTCTATCAGATTACTCTTTCAGAATAATTCATAACTAACCTTTGACCTTGGAATACAAGAAAACACAGTTATCTCTCCAAAGGGCAAGGTGCTGTACACCACATTGGTGAAGCGGGGAGGTAAATTTTGTTCTTTCTAAAGTAACTTTCAGAGAACATTGAGCAAGTTGGTTAGATACTTTTACTTTTTATTTTCCTAAGAAGGAATGATTTGAACAGCCTCACACAAGTAAGGTTGTTATTTTAGGTACAAAAGAGTTCATCAAAGCATTACAACTCGTTGGGAGAAAAACAAACAACCAAAGAAGCAAATGAACAAAGAAAATGCCCAAGCCCGTAAACCCACGTTATCTCCCAAGCACATAAATCCACGTTATCTCCCCTGGAAAGGGGAAGGTCTCACATTGTCCGGTTAGCTGTGCTCCACTGGTTCTGCATAATAGCAGTAGATTATAGTATCTTATTGTGTGGTGCTAGCTCAGAAACACGTGAAAATCAGTATCCACAATGTAGATTCTACTGGGTATGTTTGGATTTTCAAGACTGTTAAATTAAGCCTGGCCTGGGTCTGAAAAAGCCTGGGTTAAAACCGGTCTCGCTGAACATAGCGGACAATGAGGACTACTGAGACCCCAAGAACAATGGCAATGGGTTTTTGATCCTACTGCACTTATTGGTTTTGTGGGAGCCTAGGCAGTTTGGATGCTCACCTTACTAGACCTGGATGGAGGTGGGTGGTCCTTGGACTTCCCACAGGGCAGTTAACCCTGATTGCTCTTTGGGCTGACTAGGGAGGGGGACTTGATTGGGGGAGGGGGAGGGAAAGGGGAGGCGGCGGTGGGGAAGAGACAGAAATCTTTAATAAATAAATAAATAGTAATCAGTTTTGTTTTGAAAATCAGATTGCTGTCAATGTACTTGTAAATAACATTGTTACAAAAATCTTTTGGGTTCTGACTGTCACTGACCAAAAAATTGCTATAAACTTTAAATGGAGGGTTGAAAAATAAAATTCTTTTCCTTAGTATGTCTATACTTACTTAGTAAAATGGGGTACAGATATTCAACACTAAACCAAGCACATCATTTTAAAAAGTGTTCACGTCTTCTTCAGATTAAATGAACTACTCTCAAGGGTTAAGAATAGCTAAGGTAAATACATATTTGTGTTGTTTGGAAATTTGACAAGCCATTCAGTTATGCAATCTGAACTGAGAACTGGTACTCTGAAGACGTATTGAGTATATTCATCTAAATCAGTTATTTTCTTATTTTTTTCCTAAATATTTTATAGCTTTTATATATAATTCTACACTGTTAGAATTGTCAAAACATGCATTCATCTTTGATCTAAAACTATACTTTTTCTTTTTTATTTATTTTTTAAAATTTTACATACTAGTCCCAGTTCCCCTACTCCCCTTCCCCTGATCCCCACTTCCCCCCTCCCAGTCCCCATTCACTCCTCAGAGGAGGTAAGGCCTCCCTTGGGGACTCAACAAAGTCTGTTATTCCAAGTTGAGGCAGAACCAAGCCTCTTCTCCTTGTATCAAGGCTGAGAAAGGCATCCTATCATAGGGAATAGGATCCAAAAAGCCAGTTCATGCACCCAGGAAAAGTCAGGTCCGACTGCCAGGTCTTCCCAAACAGATCAAGCCTCATAACAGTTACCCACATTCAGAGGGCTTATAAAATTGTAATTCTTAACGGTTTGCCAGTTGCGGCAGGCCACACCTGCCAGAAAACCAAGCAGATTGCCACAGATCTCCTCCTCTCTCTCTCTTCCCCCAGAAGAAATCTCTCAATCTTATTCCTAGCAGTGCAGCAAGACCTCAGTGTAGCCCAGCCTCCAACTCCAGAAGACACCCCTCCCTGCGCTAAACCACAGGCCACAGCTGCCGGGCAAATAGACTGCCCAGAGATCTTTTCTCTACATATATTGTCCCACATCCAACCACCTTCTCCCCAGTCTCCTCCCCAGCAGTGCAACAGAGCACCAGATGCAGACTTCCCTCACCCCGTCCACATTTCCTGTGGATTTCGTACACCTTGCCTTCCTATTCTCCTGTATCGCAGTGGTTGCTGTGTCCCAGACCCTAACTCCAGTGGACATCACCTGCTAATCCAAGACCAGCTCCTCCCAGGATAATAAGTAGGTTGAAGGCAGACCCACACTGGTGTGGGAGAATCTTCTGTCTCTGTGTTACTTTTATTGGTTAATGAATAATGAAACTGCTTTGGACTTATAGCAGGGCAGAATTTAGCTAGGCTAGATTAGCTGAATGCTGGGAGGAAGAAGGGTAGAGTCAGGAAGAAGCCATGGAACTGCCTTTACTTGGTAAGCCACTGCCACGTGACAATGCAGATTCATAGAAATGGGTTAAATTAATATGTAAGAGTTATCCAATAAGAAGCTAGAGCGAATGGGCTAAGCAGTGATTTAATTAATACAGTTTCTGTGTGATTATTCTGGGTCTAAGCTAGTGAAGCAGCTGGGAACGACCAAGCAGACTCCTCCTACACCCACACTTTTCTACTCCTCCAGATATTCAACCCCTTCCCCAGCTCTGTAGCTGGAAACCTCCTGTAATCTCCCTTTGATATGATAGTTTTTGTTTTATCGCATTACTTTTTATTTTGTTATATTTTATTACATGTTAGTAGCCTCCTCTAATAAGAGCCAGAACTGGAGAGGATCTAGAGAAAAATGGAAGGGAATGTGGGGAGAAACTGAAAGTAGAGGGAAGAGAAACAGAAAATGGATGGAGGAGAAGTTACTCAGGATACATTGTATGAGAAAAAATCTTTTTTTTTCAATAAAAGAGAAAAGAAGAAATAAGGAAAATAACAAAGATAAAAACCAGTGAGAAGATTTAGTAGGTAAAGGAGCTTGCTATCAAGCCACAGGACATAAGCTGACCCTTGGGATTCATGAGGTGGAAGGAGATAGCAGATTTCCAAAAGTTGTCTTCTGGCTTCCGATTGTGAATCATCATGCTTGCACACACATAAATAAGTAAAATGTGTTGTTTAATGTATCAAATAAAGATAAAAATAGGAAATACATTTATTTCACTCTAGTATTTGTTTCTCATATTTATTTGTCTCTCATATTTATTTCTTGAATTTACTTGTATCTCTTATTTATTTGTCTGTTTGTTTGTTTGTTTATTTATTTAGCTAATGGGCACCACACAAACATAAGGAAAAAAAATCAACTTTACTTTTCTAACTCACTTTAGTCTACTATTGATGTTCACATCAGTGGATGGAAGCCCCAACGGTAGGAATGGAAATGTCATATGTTCTCAGACTGGACACTGTAGGGCCCTCAGCTATCTTAGAATCTGCCACGTGTTTCTACTTTTGAGAGATGCTGATGACCATAATCTAGAGAACAGAAGAGCAGAAAATATCTCCAATTATGTGGTTTAAGCAAAGTATAAATAAACCGTGCAAATAAAGGCAGAAAGAGGATGCTGTTTGCTTTCCTAGCATCGACAGGTCCTGGGTAGAAGGTAGGGAGGCGTTGCATTGCCTTGTTCAGAAAGTACACATTCCTGCAATTGCAGTGCTAACAAGATCCTTCTATCTGCCCCATATGCTTTCATCTTCCAAAATGTTTTTCCTTAAGGAAACCTGAAGTGCGACATACATATGGGTCATTGAATTTTTCAATTACTGACTGAATAACACCATCAAATACCAATTATGTGTCAGGCTCCATAGCAAGCTCTGAGGGATGCAGGAATGATTCATTATGCAGCTGATCTCAACATGATCTCATGCCACTGGAAGCACCAAATGAATGGATGTGCACACAGGTAAAATTCAATGCGATGAGGACATGTCTAAGATTTACAGCATCACAAAAGATATAGCCACCCATATCTCTATTCAAGATTTCAGGAGCAAGCATCAAGAATGTTAGTGGGCATCAAAAGGAACTGAGGATCATCACCCACAAAATGTTCTCCTCACTTTCTCCCTCCTCCTTAGTGCTGTAGAATGGAAGGAAGACAATTGTCTGCCATGGACCAAAATATGCCAGGGATATATCAGAAGTACATGGATCTTCAAAATTTTAGTTTGTCCTAAATCGAAAACAGTTTCCTCTGCCTTTTATTTGGTTTTGCCCCTTATTTTCCAAAAAGCTCTGTAGGTTAAACAGGTAGTGTTATAAACAAAATAAAACAAACCAACAAAATAAAATACTTTTAATGATACCACAACATTGTCTGAAAGTACAACAAAAATGCAAACATATGGTAGAATGGCTTTGTTTCAAATCCAAATGCTTATAACATGCCTCATTTAGGATTAGATTCTTTCTTGGCATGAATTAATGGGAAAATCTGTTTCTGACTATCCAAGTGTAACAGGTGGTCTGAAAAACTCCATTAAGGGCTTTTTTTTTCAGTTTCACAGCGATGACCTCTGTGTTGATTTTCAAGCCCACCCAGACTCCTCAATATATGTAAGCAAGCATTGTTTCTATTTATGTTTTAGTTGTAAAAGTCATTATTTAGGTGGAAGGAAACAAACAAACAATAAAACCCCCAAAAATGTTGAAAACAACAAACAAAGCTAGTAAATAGCTAATTCAGGAATGTGCAAGTGCACTAGGACCTATGAGTCTACACCTGGCTGACTCTCAGCAATCAGTTTTATTGTAATGTTGGATTCACATCATTGATTTCTGAGGCAACTTTTGAGAAATGCCCAAGGCATCTATGTCATTATGCATCAGGATTGTATTAGAGGGACAAAGCTAGTGATGTCTGAAGGTAAAAATCGTAGGAGACTTATACAGATGCAGTGGTAAAGCATAGAATTCTAAGAGGACTGGGAGAAAAAAAAACCTGTGCCCTCTGAGATCCCATTTGTCAGCTTATTCTCTTAGAAGGCCCGATGAAGGATCTAGCCAGCAGCCAGGTTAACATAATCTCTTTAAAGAGGGACTTGAAGGCTCGTAAGCTTTTTTTTTTTTTTTTTCTGGCTGAAAACAGATTTGGCTTCTTTTACAACCAGAAAACGAGGCATTAGACTTGACATTGAATGAAGAATAATGATGATAATGTATTATTTACGTTCAAACTGAAACCTTCATTGGTGAGTGTATTACTAATAAATATTATAATATGGAGCACCTTGCCCAGAAGTTTATAGGATTGGGTAATATTTTTAGTTTTGTTTTTAAATACTTTTTATTTTATGTATATAGATGTTTTAATATATATCCTACTGGTTAGTACTTTAAAAGACAATTTAAGCGTTACAACATTGCCTGGCAGTGGTGGTGCACACCTTTAATACCAACACTCAGGAGGCAGAGGCAGGCAGATCTCTTTGAGTTCAAGTCCAGTCTGATCTACAAAGTGAGTTCCAGGACAGGCTTCAAAGCTACACAGAGAGACCATGTCTTGAAAAACCAAAATCATAACAAAACAAAAAAGGTTCCAACATCAGAAAGCAGAAGGGAGGGATTAAAGAGGATGATAGAAAGAAAATATGGGGAGGGACTTCTAAAATGAAGAATAATTTGGGGCTTTTATAAAACCTTATAAAGTAGAAGTTTCCTAGTTATACACATCTATGAAGGCAATATAAATGAAATTACCAAATAGTGTGTGGCGGGGAGAAAACCCCAACTGAACACCTCTCATCACTAAGTGAAGCTTCAGGTCCCAGAATGGCTTACATTCAATAGACTTTTTGGTCAAAGTGGTCCCATAAGAAGCCCTAAATAACCCAATCTGTTGCTATGGCTATAGGTTTCTCTCCCCACAGAATGATGGCAAAGCCTTATTGCTGAAAATAACACCTACACTACTCACTGAGTATGAAGAAAAAGAGCTTGTGTCTGCTTCGAGCCTGTGCCCCTACTGGCTAGTGTTCATTGTACCAGAAATTCTTCTATACACTACCGAAATTGAGGCATAAACACCAATCCAGCTACAAAACTTCCAACCTACAATGGCTTCCTGCCTTACACTAGTGCAATGGAGGCATAAAATGTGTACGAGTAATCAACCAATACCTGCTTTAATTTGAAACCCATTCAATGAGATGGAACCCATACTTGATACTTGGGTGACCAAGAACTTGAAATCAGATAGCATAGGGATCACTAACTTGCTCAGCCATAATCAGAGCAGTTTCTTCCTGCAGAAAATGGGAACAAATACAGAGAGCCATAGCCAGAAAATCTGCAGAGAGATATCTCAGAATACTCTGCCCTAAATGGTATGTCTCCATCAAATGCCTTTCTTTAGGCTCAAAGAATCCCACGGAAGTGGAAGCAGAAAGCCAGAGGAAACAAGGCCTTCTAAATACAGCAGGACCCACTCACACATGAACTCACAGAGACTGAAACAAGGCCTGCAAGGATCTTTACCAGATGGGGCCCCAGAACTGAAAGGAGAAGTAGACACATGCCTCCATTCATAACCCAGAAGCTAATTCTAATTTTTAATCAAGCAAATGAAAATTTAGTTTTTTTCCAAGCATGACTCATTGGAGAAACGAACCCCTCTTAAGGGTAGGTCACATGGTCAGCAGTATATGGCTAACAGAAAATAAACTCAAAGATAACTTTGGAGGTTCAGTGTCCTAACATTGTTAAGGCTCTTTAAAATCTGGGTTGTTATATTTATTTATTTGCCCTACAGGTATTGAGTATATCTTATGACTTCAACTTTTTAATGCTATTCTTGAGTGTACAAATGAGTATATATTTGCATATATATGCATATGTTTTTTGTGCCTTTTCTTGGGCTCTTTTTCTTCTTCTTATTTTTTATCCTATTCCAAACTGTGTTTTTGTTCCATGCTAATTTTTAAATTTTATTTTATTATTATCCCTTATATCTGTTTTCTAATGAGAGACAGAAAGTGTGTGCCTCTGTATGGGAGGAAAGGTGGGGAGGAATTGTGTGTACTAGAGGGAGGAGATATCATAATTAATATGTAAAACAATATATTTTCAATAAAAGATAAAATCCTCCAACATATACACAGCTTATAAGTCCTGACAAGAAAATCCAAACTGAAAATCAGTCACTATTCTTTGATCCATGAGAGAAGTGAAGTCATGAAAAAAATGCCCACTATAACTTATGATTAGACTAACAAATTCAGAGCCAGATTCCTGAGGTTCCTGTGGTCACAAACTCATAGTAATGCCTTAAAGGTAATTTTGCTGCCTTGCTAGAGGATATCTATAGACTAGCAGAAGAGCCAGAAATTCCTAGGTATTCTACAGTGTTCGGCATGTCCCCTCCAGTAGCCCAGCCTCACCCTTTTCACAGCGATGAACCAAGATAGATCTGTTTGTTCTGCTAATTCAGGTGGCAACGAAGAGTAAATATGAACAAATACAGTGAAATCCACCCAATTGTGAATATTCTCCAGGACCAAGGCATATTACAGGGAAGGATGAGAAGAAATTTTCAGAGCATCATGGAACCACAAAGGGCATTTTCTGAGTTCTAGCTCCACCTGTTGTGTTATATTTTGTGTTCTGACAAATAAAGCTTGCCTGGAGATCAGAGGATCAGAGGGTGGAACTTGTCACTAGTTAACTATAAAGGTTTGGACATCTGTAGACAGAGAGACAGGAAGTGATAAGGCAGCTCAGAGATAAAATCTTAGCTCATTTTGGTCTGAGATTTCTTGGAGGTAAGAACTCTATTGGCTGGTTGCTCTGCTTCTCTGATATTTCAGCTTTCACCCATTAATATCTGACTCTGGGTTCTTATTATTAAGAGCAATTAGAATGGTGCTTCATCTGGCACCAAACGTGGGTGCCATTTGCAGTCCAAGGCTTTTATTCTTGCCCGGTCCTGTGACCACTTTTAAAATAACCACTTAGAGGCTTAATATTAATTATAAATGTGTGGTCAATGGCTAAAGTTTATTACTAGCTAGCTCTTACATTTAAATTAACCCATTTGTATTTACCTAAATATTGCCATGTGGCCACAGCATACCTTATTTTCTTTTTACATGTCTTGCTTCCTCTGTGGCTGGCTGGCATCTCCCTGACTCTGCCCTTCTTTTTTTGTATCTTCTTAGATTTTCCACCTGGCTCAATCCTGCCATGCCATAGGTCAGCTTTATTTATCAACCAATGAGAGCAACATACATTCACAACATATAGAAAGACATCCCACATCATCCACCTATATTTATTGTGTCGTCTATGAGGGAAAACAAAATGTCTAAGAAACACAGGTGAATGTCAAAGCCCAGGGACACAATTTGCAAACAAACAAACAAAAACAAGAGAAAAACCCAACTAATATTTAATTTAAAATATAGAGTGTTTTCCTCTCCTATAGTTCAAGAGCTAATTTGAGTGGATAGCAGCTAAAAGGAAGAGAAGATGGATACTCCTCTGAAGATTATTTGGGAAAGACTGAAGCCAGAGAAATGAAGACGAACACGACATGAAATTACAACAAACACAGCTACAGAAAGCCTCCAACACAGCACATCTCCTGGCTATATTAGTTTAAATCTTCCCAGTAAAAGTACAATCTAAAATGCCTAACTTTCAAAATCGGTTCAAGGTGCACAAAACTAAAGAGAAAACAAAACCAGAAACAGAGACCTGGGTGTTTGAAATGTCAGAGAAGAAACTTAAAATGGTTGGATAGAAAAAAATTGTTCAGTATATAAAAACTATTGTCCTTAAACATGATGATCAGTATTCCATTCTCAAAACCTGAATGTTAGAAGGAGAGAGCCAACTCTTGCTAGTAGTCATCTAACCTCTGAGAATATGCAATGACACCAAATTGTTCACCACACGTTAAATATATGACAGTCTAAAAAATGATTACTATAATGGTGCTTATGGAAAAAGGACATAGCATGTATGACCAGGTGATTAATTTAAATAAAGGTAGAAATTCTAAGGGAGCACCTGCATGGAATACTGGAAATCAGAAATACTGTAATAGAAATGAATAATTTTTTATGGTATTCACAGTGTATCTTATACGACCAAGAAAAGTTTACTTACAAAAAAACCTGCTATGCAAAGATAAAAAAGACTTCAAAGATGAATTAATCTGCCAGAACGTTTAGCTTAAAATATTTCACCACAAATACTAGGCTTTTACTATTTTTTGAGTTGATGTGCTCCATTGTATACATGTCTCATGTTTTCTTTATTTATTGATTACTTGATAGATACTTAGGTTATTTTCAGTTCCTGGGTATTGTAGAAAAAGTGATGCAATGAATAGTATGAACACATCTTTACATACTGAACTTAATTTTTTTAATATGTACATAGAAATAGAATTTCTTGAATATATGGCACTTCTACCTTTAACATTTTATAGATTTACCATACTTAGTTCTACAATAGGTACACTTAATTATCTTAACCATCAGTGTTCCAGGATTTCATTTAGTTTACATTCTTTTCCAAAACTTTTTCTTTTTAGAAATTTGATGATTTCATTCTTAATAGGGGAAAGTGACACCTCATTAGAGGTTTTATTTTCTTTTCACTGATAATTATTGAAGTTGATCAGCTTTTTTTTTCATGTACTATTGGGCATATATGTCTTTCATTGAGAATTAGTAACTTTAGTCAATTATCCTATTTTATATTGGGACCTTTCAAAGCTTTTGTGTTTTGGAGGTCCCTTATATATTTTGTAATTCAATCCCTTGCCAAATGTATAGCTTGCGAAGCTTATCTGTCTTGAGCAATGTCTCTTCTCTATGTTGAGTTGAGTTTGGTATTATTCCATTTTGATAGTATTTTCTTTGTTTGTTTTCATTTTGCAACAGGGTCGTGCTTTGTAGCCCAGATTGGCATTGTACTTACTATGCAGAAGACTGAAATTAATGAAAACAGATAGTGTAAACCATTGCTTAATGGTTTTATAGTTTCAATTCATCAAAGTGTAAAGTTTTAGATGTACGATGGTAGTGATGTTTGAATGAAATGAAAATGTGGTTAACACTACTGACCAAATCTCAGAAATTCATGCCAGTAACAGAACACTGGTTAACATACACACATGCAATTTCTTCCATGTTTTCTTTTCTACCATCTACATCTAAGTAATTGTTGTGCTTCGTTTATATTTGACTCTTAATTGTGCTTAACCCACTTATATGAGTTTACACTGATGGGGGTAGTAAACTTATAACTGGCATTATTTAGCTAAGTGAAGAAGAATGTCAACAGAACTTCATAAAGTTTTAAAGAAAACTTGTCATTATGTATGTATTTAAACTGAGACTATGATTTGCGATTTAAATCTGGAATATATGTATTTTACATTGACTGAAGAGGATTTTAAATAGTAAATTAGCAATGTTTTTTTAGAAAACTGAGTTTATTATGTTCAAGGAAGTTGTAAAATTATACCTTGCTATATTGAGAAATTTATACATCTTGTTATACTGAAGAGAATTATATCCATTTACACAGTCATAAGAGTTTTTATATAAAGAAATATATGACACTGGAAATTACAGCTTAGAACTTGCCTTTCTTTTTAAGGTGGTAGAATTACCTAGACGTTTTAAGCTTCTCAGAAGAAACTGTTTTATAATGAATGAGTTTGTGTGTCATGTTTTTTAAATGGCCACCTGAATATCTTAAATACTTTTGATAAGCTGAAAAAACGTTTCAAATTTGTTTTTATTCTTCAAATGTTGTCATGACAATGAAAAGATAAAGAACTTTAAAGTTTACTTTATACTTAAAGTAGTAAAGTTTTATCAAATATATTAAAAATTCCCTCAAAAGTATTCTTTTACCTTGAAAACACACAAATACAAAACACATTTTCTATTATTAGAGGAAATAATTTTGTCTGCTTTATTTTTTGTTAAAACTTTTCAAATAAAAGAGACCCTTACTATTTCACTATAAATTTATGAATAAAATCCTACATGTAAATATCAATTCTCTTTTCTAGAAAAAAAAAATCCCAATACAAGTTTTCCAGGGTGATAAATATCCATTTTAAAGAAGCTTCATCCACAATACAATTTGTTGATAATAAGAACTTGATAATAATATTTAGGGAACTCCTTGAAGAATCAAGGCAAACATTAATATTCTCAACATTTATAGTCTTTATTTCTCATTGGGCTTCTGCTGCTACCTTTTCTGCATAGCAATATCCTTTTCTATTGCTTTTGAAATAATTATCACAGAAGTTCAGTTATACAACTTATCCCAGAGAATTTCATTTTCTTTGAATTGCTTTCAAATAATGAGTGTATTTATTTTGATATGCAGGGATCATTACCAAAAACTTTAGAAGATAAAATACAGCTATTGAATGGGTACGAAGATGGCAGAAAGTTAGCACAAAGCTTTTAATCTTTGTAGTGATAAAATATATTTCCTTAAAAATATTTTGATATTTTAGTATTTTATTACGATTACTATTATCATCACCATTATTATTAAATTATGTGGGAACCGTGTCTCACTATGTAGCTCATGCTCTCCTGGAACTCAGGATATTCTTATCTGAACCTTGCAAGTGGTTAATATTTATAGGTGTTTGTCACCGTGCTCCTCTTAATTTTCTTTTTAAAACTAATGGTTTATAGTATTATGTGAATATTCAACACTAGCATAATGATAGCTATATTCTATAATATATCTTAGCATATGGATTTATTATAGTTGATCTATCTAATTTTTTAGTATTGGCGATTGAATTGAAGGTCTCATATATGCTAGGTTAGGGCTTTATATCAGAGCTATAGTCTCAGCTATTTCCAGTTAATTTTTTCCAAATATTTATTTTATTTAAATTATGTGCATATGTTTGTGTATATACATGTGTATGTGCATATGAGTACAGTTGTCCACAGAAGTTGGCAAAGGCTGAGGGATTCCATAGAGGTTAAATTACAGGCAGTTGTTAGTACCTGGAATGCATGATGTGAACTGAACTTGGATCCTCTGCAAAAGGGGCTCTTACTCTCTGAGCTATCTCTCTAGCCTATTTCTTGAAGTCATTCAAACAGCTAAACTTGACTGCAACTTTATTCTTATATTCAATGTCTATCTGATCTTCAGACAAAAAAGAAAGTGAGAGCTTTGAAGAGCTCTCTGGTAAATAAGAAGCTTAAAGTAGATTATGAAATCTAGTTTTACACACATTTACTAGTGCCATTTAGAGAAATAAAACTTAAATCATTACATGAGAAATAAAATACTTCAAGTGCTTTAACTCTTCTTTACATTTGTATAAACAAAATCAAATTAAGGTCAAAGGGTAGATGTTCCTTTCAGATCTCATTTGCCAGACATTTAATACTATAAAAACTAAAGGGATCATTTGACTTGACATGTACTAAGCATATCCCTTGTTTATCTAAGGTCTGTAGAAGGAAAAATTAAGGGGAAAAAAAACTCTTCTTCAGAATACAGAGAGACAGATGAGCATGAATATGATTATTCTAACATTATAGTATAGATGTTCTATAACATGAAATTTGAGAATTTTCATCAAGAAGAATGTCATAGCCCGTGACTTTTAAGATGGAATTGACTTTGCTTATGCCTATTTTTAAATACAAACTTTCAAAATGACTTAGCGAGAATTTTAGAAACAGCTTTCCACCCAGATTATTAATCCCAAGGATTGTTAGAGAGTTATATTTTACTTACCTCACATCCAAATACCTGTTTAATAAACTGTTTCGCTTATTATTCATTACAACAATGTGAACTGTCTTCATATTAAGTGACAGCCTTTAGAAAGAAGATAATGTTGAAGAATCTGGTTCCATCATATAATTTTAAACAGAGACCCAAGAAGAAAGATTGTATTAAAGAGCCCTTTAGAATAACATAAAAGAATAAGGTCTTTAATATCTGCACTAAATGATCTAAATGAATATTACTTTTAATTTAAGTCCAGAATAAAAAAAATAGGTAATACTGTACTGCATTTTTTTCGTCAAATGGCCATTTTTAAAAATGAGTTTCAAAGAACATTTACTTCACAAGATATCACTTGAGGTTACCTGTAAAACATACCCTAGAGTCCTGTACATTTAAAAATAATGACTTACACAGGGCTTCTTAAAGCTTTTAATATGGTAATCTGGATGACTAAACTAGAACGGATGTATGGAGGTAATGGAAATGGTGTTAAGAATTTAATTAATTTGTTGAATTAGGAAGCTATATTTTTTATTCATGGACATATTTTGGTTTTAGAGTTTAGTTGATGCTTTTGCAGATGAGGAAAAAATAGATTATTTCTTGAACTGACAAAATAGTCCTTCCTATGTAATAGTGATTAATAATTTAAAGAAAATATTTATTGGGATCATAGGTATAGAGATTTTTCAGATCATTAAAGGCACCCCTTTTTCCTGATAATAACTGTGTAAAACTACGTATTCTATTCTTTAATATGAAGTAATTATTGGTAGTTAAAATGCAGTGCTTCTATTTATTATTAGACTTTCTCAAATACACTGTAGACTTAAATATCTTATATCAAGACAATTGACATTCCCAGAGAAAGCATTCCACTGAACCACACTAACCTTACAACATAACAAATTCACCAAAATTTTCCTTAACAAACACTGTATAAACATGAACTTTAGACTTTGTTTTTAAAGAAGCGACTATACAACATCAAAACAGGTTATTTTTAATTTAACATTATTAATATTTGTGGTCTTTTAACAGTTTTGGAAAGTAAGCTATCCAACAGTTTCTTTTTGGTTTTCTAGTATCAGACAGTGGGAGTTCTAGCTGTCACTCCCAAATAAATGAGATTATATGTTTTTCAAAGCCAAAGCCAAGAAATGCCATTCCTTCATTTTAATGTCACTGAAAGAAATGAACCTAATATCATCAGGCAGAAACTGGGTGACTATTGGAGAACTTAAGTAATCACCTTTGTCAGACCTGTGGCCAAATGCATGATACAAGGTCAGTTAAAAGTGTAAGTTATAAATGGCCTTTATGTGAGCTCTGGTTTCAGAACCAAGAAATTTTAGCACCATAAAAACAAAAATAACATGTTCAATTTTTCATTTAGGCATTTTTATAACTTAAACAAATATGCTTCAGGTTATTTTGAAAACGAAAAAGGTTGATAGAGGAAACGATGAATATATGGTCAAGGAAATGGACTGGTCTCAGATTCTAGAGACTGATAGAAGAAACTTTTAGAATTTTCTGAAGATGTTATGAAATAGAATTAATATCCATGTGCTTGGATATCTTATCTAGTTCAAACATAGGTAAGAGGGCTTTATTTATTTAAATATACATATGTATATATATATATATGAAAAAGTTTTCACAGAATATAAATTTTTTTTTGATTTTCGAGACAGGATTTCTCCATAGCTTTTTTGGTTCCTGTCCTGGAACTAGCTCTTCTAGACCAGGCTGGCCTTGAACTCAGAGAAATCTGCCTGCCTCTGCCTCCCGAGTGCTGGGATTAAAGGCATGTGCCACCACCGCCAGGCCACAGAATATACTTTTTTTTTTTTTGGTTTTTCGAGACAGGGTTTCTCTGTGGCTTTGGAGCCTGTCCTGGTGTAGACCAGGCTGGCCTCGAACTCACAGAGATCCACCTGCCTCTGCCTCCCGAGTGCTGGGATTAAAGGCGTGCACCACCACCGCCCAGCCAGAATATACTTTTAGTAGCTTAAAGAATTCATTGGCAAATTCATTGGCAAAAGATAAACTCAAATATTTTAGGTAAACTACATTTATGACACATTCATGTTGAAAGTTAATATCCCAAAGAGAATAGTAAAAAAAAAAGATACCTCTGCCATGACTTCTTTCAAGAGTCATAAGTAAATTGTGATAGACATGATAGATAGATGAGAGAGAGAGAGAGAGAGAGAGAGAGAGAGAGAGAGAGAGAGATAACGACATTGTTATAGCCCTAAGAACAGGTTAGCACAGGCTAGAAAGCTTAAGCTACAATTTCTTTTCAACCGTTGTGGTATATGAAAGTTTCGGTAAATTTCTTTGTTTCAGGGGGTTCTTCTCACTTGCATGTGGTTACACTTCTGTCGTGTCTTCATACAGACATTCCTATGAACATGCTTGGTATCTATGTGTTTTAATTCTGCATTCTTATAAGGACAGCAATCAAACTAGAATAGCTCCTCACTAAAATGCCACTAATCATTTATCAAAAATCTTCATTTTTAAATATGGTAATATTTGAGTACTATAATTTACTACTATTAATCTTAAGAGGATACAATTTAGTGCATATGTATATATATTATACATATGTATATATAACCTCGACATTTTAGAATGCTTGTAAGCCTATGTGTTTTAAATGCCAGCACATGTTTATGATAAGCAATCAAAACATAGCATTTTAATTTTAATGATATCTTTGATAAATTACTATTAATTATACCCACTATACAGATGGGAAAGATACAAAGCAATAAGCAACTTTACCAACATCAATTAGAGTTAATCCAATAAATGTATGGTTGAATTACAGATCTCTTTTAACTCTTAATACTTTACTTTTAATCTACCATGCTATCCCTTTTATAGTTATGCAAATAGGTGTTTGCTTAGATACAGTGGTTAAAATTAGTATCATGTAAATTCTAAAGTGATATTATATAGATTTATTTCAAAATTATTTGTATGTGTGTGTGTGCAGGTATAAACCTCTAACAGGCAAGCCCAATTTACCGAAGGATGGGCAACTTCCTGGAATGCTGGGTGCTTTTGGTCATGTAAGATAACAGGCCCAAAAGCGCAGTTTTCTTTTTTTTTCCTTCAGTAAACAAGCTTGGTTACTTCAACTTCACATATGAACCTAAACTTGATCACACATAGGTGGGAAGTATGTAGGCAAGAGTTAGATCAGGATGTATGCTTGCCCATGATTGGATAAACGTGGGACACACATAGCCTTTGAAATTTGCCTTTATTAGTTTCTAACTAATGTAATTCAGTACTGTACTCTGGACATCCTGGGAAGGAACTAGACCAATGGCCATTGTCCTTGCCAGTATTTAATAAAACTTGCTGCAAACTTGGCTCAAACATTGTGATAGTGTTCTCCTTCTCACCAAGTGTTTTTAACAATGCCAGGAAGTAGCCAAGATATTGAGGGCATAACACACACAAACACACACAAATAATTTTGTTTTTTCTAGACAGGGTTTCTTTGTAGCTTGTCTTGGAACTATCTCTTCTAGTCCAGGCTGGCTTCCGAGTCACATAATTTAATGGAAACCTTTTTACCAGAGGCTTCCAATCATATATNCAGATAGTTGACCTGAATCATGGGAACAAAATGAATAAGAAAATAAAACTTAGGGTTGCAAGCAATGCAAGAATGTGTTAGCTTTTTTCTTAATTCAAGTTATTCCTTTACACCGTTGATCTCTGCACACAATTTTTATTACGTAATTTTGGATGATAAACTCATAAGTGGTACTATAAAATACATTTCTATTCAAAGTGAAAAATTCATGCTTTAAAGTCCAGGAGATAATTATGGTCTGCATGGATTGCTAACCAGAAATCTTGCAGGAAAGTAAGAAGTGAAAAGAAATGAAGCAGAACACATTTTCCAAGGCTGATGAAAACACGTATGCCAAGTTCAGTCTTAAACTATTTGAACTTATCTCATCAGAGGATGAGGAGTACATAGAATATTTGATGTAGATTGTATTTCCTCTCTCTGTCTCTTTCTCTCTTTCTCTCTCTCTCATGAAAAGAAAGCTTTTGAGTGAATTCATCCTTACAATGATCTGTTACTTGTTAAAACGTATCATATGTTCTAAATTTATATAGCTTTTATATTATAGGTCTATGTATTAACTAAGGCCTGTCACAGTATTTGTTTCTATGAAGTCAATTATTTGCAATTGAAACAAGAGGTGAAGTTTGCATGAAGTAATAGTGATAAGTTGGCATGTTAATATAGTAGACATGATATTTCTCTAGAATATATATGAAATTTAAAATAATTTTGCATAAAGCTCTTCTGATTCTTATGTTACTTTTAATAATTGTCTCTTGAAATGTTTTATTTTACAAAATAATATTTGTAGCATATAAAGTTAATCAATATTAAAAACTAAAAATGATCGTAAAAACAAAAATCAGGTAACAATTGGTCTCTATAATTCATATGTAGAAATAAACATGGTTGTAAGAGAAAAAATATATTAAATGTGGTTATATATTTCAATAAAATTAAGTTAATGTAATTCTGTTGGTATATATAAATGAAAAAGTAAACTGATGTAAAACATTGAATAGTTTCATTACAATTCATTTATCTGTCCTGGAATTTCAAGAAAATCAACATGAACTATCACTAAGAAGTTGTTTCACAGTTATTATGATTTTTTTCAAATAAGTGTTTTCTGGTATGGATAAATGTGAGCTGCTCCTAAGTCAGAGAAAATCTGCTGAACCAGTTTTCCATGCTGGCTGAGAATCATGCAGACCCTATTAGTACAACAAACTACACCCATTAATACTTTCTGTTTGTCAGGAACATGGTGAACACCAGGTCTGAAGGTTGTCATTTGAAATTTGGTTGTTAGGGTCTTATTGTTGATGCAAATATTCCATCTGATTTCTACACTTGAGGACCAAGAGTATTTGATTATGGTCAGTTTGATTCTGTTCATGATATTGAAGACACTTTATAGAACTAAGACAGAAAATAGTGGGAGCATCAAATCATAACACGATTTGCACAGGGAGATGAGAAGACATCAACTCAAGTTGGGAGTTGCCAAGGAAGTTGGGAGTTGCCAACGAAGGGAGGAATGTACACAGTTCTTCACTGCAGGGAGAGGGGGAGATCAAGAAGTGGGTCTTTTGGTTAGACAAAAGAGATTTTAGAGTCCTAGAAACACTAGATTGACTGCTTCCAGTTATGGTGTAGTAAAAGCCAATCTAATAATGATAGAAAAAAAAAACCTGTAGTTGAAATACTCAGCACAGTTCTGCTTGCTACACTTCAAGATCTGAAGCCAGAAAAAAAAAACCAAAGAAATGTAGTTCAAGTTCAAATGACCAAAAACTATGTGGAGTGTGCTTCTGAGTTATTAACCATGGTGTGAAATGTTATAAGAATTATCAAAAACTGAATTTGAAATTCCTTCAAGTTTGAGAGTAAACATTTTAGGACAAATAAAAGGAAATTCAACTTTTTAATTGTTGAAACTAATCTCAAAATAGGAACAGATTTGCATTGACTTGTAGGTCACGATATAAATTCATGATATAGATACATGATATAAATTATTAGAAAGTAAGATGTTTAAAATAACAAGGAGGACAGCCAGAGCCTTTATCTGTGCTTCTCTTGGTCTATACTAAACTGAGTACATGAGAAATGATATGGTCCATTATCAAGTTTTTCTGAGTTGTCACTTAAGCCATTGTTGGCAGGTCTTGTCTTTGATTATTCTATTCCTAGAATTATCTCCTCAACTGCCTTGTTAGCATCTCATATATCATATGAGTATATCATATGAAATTGAAATTTTAAATCACTCTTTCCCAGGATAACTCCAAATATACTTGTCCTCCATCTTGGAGGGCCCATCTCTTCTCAACTCTTCCATAGTTTGTATTCCATTAGATATTTATTCAATCATTATTTTGGGAAAGACATTATGCTGGATAATTGGAGAGAAAATAAATGATAATTTCTTCATTTAGTAAATGTCTGTAGAATAAAATCTAGTGATTTATCACACTATGGGCTTTTCATTTTGTTAGAAATTTATTGTGATAATATTTTCTATCTTTTTTTTTTTGGTTTTTCGAGACAGGGTTTCTCTGTAGCTTTGGAGCCTGTCCTGGAGCTAGCTTTTGTAGACCAGGCTGGTCTCAAACTCACAGAGATCCACCTGCCTCTGCCTCCCGAGTGCTGGAATTAAAGGCTTGCGCCACCACCGCCCGCCTATTTTCTATCATTCTAATGTAATTATAAAACCCAACGAATGATCAAAAAATCTAATCTTACAGTTTTCTGTCATTTGAAAGCATCTAGTACTGGGCTAGAAAGGTGGCTTACTTGTTGAGTGCTTGCTACTCTCTCAGAGGAAAGAAATTATCTTCTCAGCACCCACCTCAGGCTGCTCATAAGTGCCTGCAACTCCAGAACAAGGAATATAATGCCCTCTTATTGCCTCAGTGAACACCCTCTCACACATACTCATAATTAGAAGCAATAAAATAAATATTTACAAAGGATCTTTCTGTAGGAAATCAAAGAACCAAAAACTTTTAAGTTAACTGCCCACTGGGGCATGGCATCTTAAACTATTTATGCCAATGTAAAGCATGCACCCGGCCTCTTTTCCAGCTGTGGGATTCGGTTTCTGTTTTCCATTCCAGCAAAGGATTCTGATTTGTGAGTCTACCCCTAAATAAATAACCATCTATTATTCGCAATTCTGAGCTAGTGTGGATTTCTTTTAAGCATCCATCTTCATCTGGTGCCCACATGGATTCAGACTCCACACCTACTGGGTGGATGGCCTAAGGGCCTACCTGGTCCATGGCCCAGAAAGTCTCCTAACCCTGCCTGTTTGGCTTGTTTTTATCTAAGTGGTTTTTTGTAGAACCACTGCCACAGTGGAGCTTACTGCATGCTTCAACTTGGAAATTTCCCAAGTGCACACATGACTGCTGCATTCCCTGGCATGGTTCCTTGCTGCATGGTGACTTGTACAGCTTCTGGTTTCTGCTCCCTGCCCATGTGTTCTGTGTTTCTTGCTCCATGTATGGAATTGATTAAAACTGCTTTAAATTTGTCAAGCAAGGCATATTTCTCAGTATTTAACCAGTACCAAGGTGGGAATTTAAAGTGGCTCAGGACTGTTCCTTTTGCCACCACGACTCTGCAACCACAACATCTGCTGGACAATAAAGATTACAGTTTACTGGATCACATACCAGCTAATTAATAAATCAATATGGCAGACTACCTTAATATTGAACCTTTTAGTAATTTTTTTGATAACACTATTGATTGTATTATGCGAGGCTTACGTGGTTATGGTGATACTTCAATTTATTGGGTATTGGGACTCGGTTTTTTCTTCATATTCTATAACTAAGAAATTATGTGGCACTTTAAGGAATGTTACAGTTTTTACAAACTAATAATGAACAGCTAGTTGACAGGATTAATACTGTCAAAAATCAAGTTACATGAAAAAAATTAGTACTATTAAAAAGGATAACACTAATTTGACAGACAAAATTGAATCCATACCTAAGGGTACTAAGAAATTATCTGAAAGAATTCATACCATTGAATTTGACAATCAAAATTTGTTAAAAAGTTATAATAAGTTAGCAGATAGAGTATCTCTTCAGGATGGCAATCTGTACTCTATCCAAGTAATGTCCAAGGATGAGGTGTTATCTTTAAAGGAGAAACTTCAGATCTTGGAATAACATGTGCAGAATGAGGACCAGAGGATAAGTGGCTCAATGAAATTATTAGAAATATATACAGGCCAGGACACTCAGGCTTTACAAAAGACAATAGTAAAAATATTTGAAATAATTGAAGAAATTATTGAAGCTGATAAACAGGAAAAGAAGGCACAAGGACAGGATTCAACATTGCCAGTAGCTGTCAGAGATGACTTACCCAGGGTTTTTTTTTTTTTTTTAATCTTCCTACCCTATAGTCTACTCTGATAAAGCACCAAGTTCTAAAAACCCAAAAGGATCCAAAGAAGGTAGATGATACCTATAGGAATGAATTATCTAAAAGAAATTAAGCAAGCTGTTGTAACTTATGTCTTGCATTCTGCATTTGTTATGGAGATGACTTGGGCTTCTATCATCAAAGTATCACCACTTGACTGGCTTCAGGTAGTTTCAGCAGTCCTGGATCATGGGCCACTATTGATTTTTTAGAAGTTATTTCATAGAAGATAGAAAAATTTTGGAACAACAAGGAAAAGCAAAAGCCTGAGACTTCCCAAGATCAAATTCTTGGTGAAGGCACTTATGCTGACCCACAGGTTCAAGCTCTTTATGATGAACAGATTTTGTCCCTATGCCACAATGCAGCATTAAATGCTTGTGACAGGATTCAAAAACCTGGAAAACAAATTAAATCATATACCAGGTTTAAACAAGGCCAGAGAGAACCCTTTAGTGACTTTTTACACAGATTAACTAAGGCTATACAAATAGGAGTAACAGACTCAGATACTAGATGAGTACTTATTGAATCTCTGGATTTTGAAAATACCAACTTAGAATGCAAAAAGATACTTGGGCCTTTAAAGGCTAAATCAATATCTATGGATGAATGGATCCTGCAAACAATGAGCATTGAGACATTTAACTATGATACTGAATCTTGGGTAGAGAAGCAATTTCCAAAGGAATGAGGAGACATCAAAATGCCAAATGTTTTAATTGTGTTAGAATAGGAAATCTGTGAAAGGATTGTAGACATGGAATTCCTAGGAATAATATCTCCTTTGGGAATGGCAAGAATAGGAGGACTAAGCCTTCAGGTGTATGTAGAAGGTGTGGCAAAGGCTTACATTGGATCAATGAATGCAGATAAACGAAATACAGAAAAGGCAACCCAATACCATCGGGAAACTCCTTGAGGGGCCTCTCACAGACTCCCCAAGCCGAAAGTGGCCCAGTCATTCCCAGTCATTGTGGAGGACATGTCTCACTAGGAAAATTAAACAATCTAGAACCTTCTTAAAAGACCATACTGTTCTAGATGATGGTATAAACATGGAGGATAAGTCAAAAATTCCAGTAGAAAATAGGAAATGTATATTCTGGCAGATGTCTATAAATGATCAAATTTAAGAGTGCATATAAATTGCATTGTAATTGTTGGTTTGATAGACACAGGTGCAGAAGTGAGTATCTTTACTCCAGAATCTTGGCATCCAAATTGGTCTCTTCAAGAGGCAGATGTTCAATTACTAGGAATTGGACCCATATCTCAAGTTAAACAAAGAAAGAGATGGGTTGACTGTGTTGGGCTAGAAGGTCAAAGAGGGAAGCTGAGGTCATATGTGGCTACTATTGCAGTAAATTTATGGGGTCATGACCTGCTGCAGCAATGGAATACCCAGATTAACATTCCTCCTGTCCCAGGAACTCATAATTCTCAGAAGGATATTATAAGGTACTATATACAAAAGTCACTAGCCATTCAGGCTGTACAAGAACATAAAGCAGCTAGCAAACATTTAGAGGTACCAACAGCCTTACCTTTCAATTGCTTAACTGAGGAACCAATATGGGTTAAACAGTGGACTCTAGCTAAAGAAAAGTTGCAGGCATTAGAACAGCTGGTACAAGAGCAACTTGATGCTCACAATATTGAAGAATTTATCAGCTCTCAGAATTCTCCTGTATTTGTTGTTAAATAGAAATCTGGTAAGTGGAAAATGATGACAGATCTAAGAGATGCCAATAAGTTAATTCAACCTATGGGCCCTCTACAATCTGGAATTCCTCTGCTTTCTCTATTAACAAAAGGATGGCCTCTTATAGTTATTGATTTGATGTTTTTTTCTCTATATCTTTACAAGAAAAGGATAGAGGAAATTTGACTTCACAGTGCCTACCTATAATAATTCTCAGCCTACAAGGAGATATCAATAGACCATCCTCCCAAATGGGATGCTCAATAGCCCCACCCTGTGCCAATACTTTGTCATCCAGCCATGGGAAATAATATGTAAGCAATTTCCTAAGAATGTAATTTACCATTACATGGATGGCATTTTGCTATCTAATTTAAACATAGATACTTTAGAAAGAATGTGTGAATAAGTAAAGAAAGTTTTGTCAAAATGGGGATTACAATTTGCTCCTGAAAAAAAAAATTACCTAGGTTATAAAATAGCTTTGCAGAAAATTAGAACACAAAAAAGTTCAAATTAGAAGAGACTGCTGTAGACTCCTAATGGCTTTCAAAGATTGTTAGGAGATGTTTCCAGTCTACAACCGGCTATCTAATAATTCATTTAAACAAAACCTTAGATGTTGATAAAGACTTCAATAGTCCCAGAGAATTACCAGCTGAAGCAGAAAAGGAATTGAAAATTGTTGAGGAGAAATTACAGGAGGAACATGTGGATAGGGTGAATTCAAATCTTAGTTGTATTCTAGTTATATTGCCTTCCAGAATTTCTCCTACAGAATTTTTAATGCAGAGAGATGATATTATCTTAGAATTGATCTTTTTTACCATATAAACCAAGTAAAAAACTGAAAACTTATGTGGAAATGTCTCTGAATTAACTATAAAAGGAAAAATGAGACTTTGTCAATTAACAGGTATAGACCTAGCAGAGATTATAGTGCCTTTCATTATGGATGAAATAAAAAAAAAGTTATGGGAAGACCATGAGCCGTGCCAAAGAGCTGGTGCTAATTTTTGCGGGAGAAATTAATAGCAATTATCCCCAAAGCATAGACTTAACCATATAAAGAGAACTTTTTGAATTCTTCCCTGAATTGTATGTGATGCTCCAATAACTGGAGCCTGTACATTTTATACTGATGCAATTAAATCAGGGAAAGCAGGTAACAAATCAGATGAACTGAGTAAGGTGTAACAAAGTACTTATAATTCTGTCCAGAAGGCAGATTTATATGCTATTCTCATGGTGCTAAGGGATTTTAAAGAACCTCTTAATATAGTTACTGATACACAATATGCAGAAAGAATTATCTTGCATATTGAAACCACTGAATTTATACCACATGATACATAATTGACTTCATTATTTATCCAGGTGCAAGACATAATCAGTAATAGGCTTTGTCCTGTATACATAACACACATCTGATCACATATGGGTCTGCCAGGTCCTCTAGCACAAGGTAATGTAGAAATTGATAAATTATTAATTGGAAGCATGTTGCAGACCTCAAAATTGCATAAAAAACGTCATGTTACTAGCAAAGGTTTAAAGAAAGAGTTTCCTGTTACATGGTAGCAAGCTAAGGAGATTATAAAGAGATGTCTTACTTGCTCTTTCTATAACCAAACACTTCTACCTGCAGGGACTAACTCAAAGGTTACTCAAAGGAATTAAATCTGGCAGATGGATGTGTTTCACTTTGCAGAATTTGGAAAATTAATATATGTACGCCACACCATTGACACTTATACAGGTTTTCAATGGACAACTGCTTTAATCTCAGAAAATGCTGATTCAGTAATCACCCATTTATTAGAAGTTATGGCCATCATGGTTATACCTGTACAAATAAAGACAGATAATGGTCCATCTTATGTCTCTAAGAAAATAAAACAGTTTTTGCTTATTATAATATTAAGCATTTTACAGGTATATCACAGTTCTACAGGTCAGGCAGTTGTAGAAAGATCAAATTAAACTATAAAGGATATGTTAAACAACAGAAAGGGATGGAAGATGCCACTAGAAATAGATTACACAATGCTTTATTAACCTTGAATTTTTTAACGCTAATAAAAAAGGACAGCAGCAGAGAGACATTGGATAATAGAAAAGTCTTCTGAATTTAATCATCTGGTTTATTTTCAAGGTTGTGCTGACTTCACAATGGAAGCCAGGAGATGTGCTACATTGGGGAAGGGGGTTTGCTTTTGTTTCCACAGGAGAAGAAAAGCAATGGATACCACAAAATTAATAAAGATTCAGTTTGGAGAAACCTCTAGAAAAAGAGAAATGACAGCTCATCCACAATGTTGACAACCATAGATGGTAAGAAAATCTCATAAGGGTTGGGGCAGGGTTCTGTTCTTGTCTTTCCAGGTAAATAATCATCTTCAAAAGTTCAAAAGACCATGGATGTTTGAATGCTGACAGATGGAAAAATAACATCCACTAAGGATCATCGAGAAAAAGGAATAAGATTTATGAGGTCAGGTAACTGATACAAATACATTTAAACACACAGACACACACAGACACAGACACACACACACACACACACACACACACATATGCACATATAGAGCTGGTTTTGGAGTTGGACAATAGCTCTGTTCGTCTCTAAATCTAAGTATATTGTTAAAATAAAAATTCAGAGTTTCTGTCTCATGTCACAAGCCATGATATAGGACAGAAAGAAAAAAGCATTTAGAAAAAACTTTACTTTTCTTCGTATCTATTTTTGTCTCTATCGCACCTTTCATTGAATATATATGTCTGTATATGTCTATATAAATAATATTTAAGTTTTACACAATGAGCAATGAATTTTCCTGCAGTAATTTGTGACGTTTCCAGGAAGAAGATGGAGTCTCACAGCAACAACTCTATATGTTCGATATGACGTCATGATGTCATGATGCTAATAGCACTACTATAAGACCTGTTTAGGGTACCAGCTTCTCAAGATGGTTCCACCTTGGTTAGCTGAAATGGTGCATTCTTTTTACAATGTTCAGGACAGAATTCCAAATAGGAACCTCAAAAAATAAAACAAAACAAAAACAAAAACCCTACCGAATACACAGAGACTATTTGCAATTATACCAGACAGTAATCTTGGAACTTAGCCATCATTTTACTTCCACAGAATCCCATAGAAAGGACATTGCCCCCATGACAGCTAGAAGTAATTCTAGAAGATGACGTCCCCTCTCCCAACAAAGTTTGTCCTCAGAGTTAAGGACATCATTTAGAGGTTGATTATAATTAGTATAGGGTTGGGGGTTGGGAGGGAAATTTGGTACTCAGGGATCTCTTTGAAAAAAAGGGAAAACTGGATGGGATAATAGATTAGTGTGAGCTTACTCACACTAATAATAATAGTGAGTAATAGAATGGATACTTGTGAGCTATTATTTATAGGTAATTTATATTGGTATAGATTATTGTATATTGATACAAACTTAAATTATATTGAATATATTCCTAGTTTCATCCACCATATTTGTATACCTAGGCAAAGTTATTTTGTCATATTGTGTGCATGCATGCTTCTACATCTGCTTAAATCATTTGTGTATGTTGATACAATTTTAGGATGTATTTATCATATTGCAATGTACATTTCTACCTCTGATCAAGATACTTTTACATTGTTTCTATTTTGAGGTCATTGTCCTCATTTGCTGCACAGTTGTTTGTTGTATAATATTCTAATATGAAGTCTTAGACTTTAAGTTATATAGGTATTAAGAATTATAGATCAATAGTCATATATGTTTGTCATACTTAATGTCAGACTAATGAGGTTCTTTAGATACATAGAGATTACATTCTGCATAGATAGATAATCTTCAACCACTTCAAAGAACTGTAGAATATGACATTTAAATAACTTAGGGTTCTGATGACATGAGACACAATTGCTCCTGGCAGCACAGATCTATTTCCAAGAGAATGTTGAGCACTGAAGACGCTCCACTTGGAGCTTGTGTTCTTCTTGGCAAAACTGGCTTTTGGGCAGGGACCTGCCCATGCCTCAACCACTAACAAGGTACATGGTATCCGGAAATGGATAAGCAGGATTTTCAAATCTTGCCAATACAGGGTAAGATTGCTTTGAAAAATTTTCTGCCTCTGAAAATGGTCTGTCAGTTACTTTAGGCCTTAGCCACAGTTGGTTGCTTTAACGTTGCAAATGAGAATTTGGGTGATTGCCCAGGTAGCCAGGTGTCTCTGTCATTTTTTGCACATTTGGAAGTTGCTTAATTGCACTTCCTGCTTACTTAAGTAATATTATTTACCTTTTCAGATCTTTGATGGGGTTGAAGACTAGATAGTTGTAATTACTTTCCTCTCATGACTTGGCCAAGTTATTTATTATACAAGACTTAAACACATTAGGATACGATAATTATTGAACATATTTGCTTTTATTGTATATAATTTTGTGTTAGGCTTAGAACTCTCTTATTCAAACAAAGTGGGGGAGTGTTGTAGGGAATCATACAGCCAATAGCTTTCATGTTGACCGTCCACTGGGGCGTGGCCTCTTATACTATTTATGCTGATGTAAAATATGCATCCAGTCTTTTTTCCAGCTGTGGGATTCAGTTTCTGTTCTCCATTCCACTAGAAGATTCTGATTTGTGAGTCTACCCCTTAATAAATAACTGTCTATTGTCCTAAATTCTGAGTCAGTGTGGGATTTCTTTTAAGCATCCACCTTCAGGATCCAGTATTTGTTGCAATATTTTACTACAAGTAAGGAAAAATACTTAATTTGTAATAAGCTGATTTATTGCACAGTTAATATATAATATACTAGAGTAATATTTAACTGCTAACTCTGCCTTTGTCAAGCAAACACTGAAAAATAAACCCTGCAGATAAGCATTTAATTTTGCATTAGAGCAGAGACTGGGTGTTACAATTAAATTATTTTGACGCAGATAGCTGTCATCCCTAATGGACTTATTATATTCTCTAACTGAAAGAAATATTCACTACCTTCTACTTCTAATGATTTACATAGATGTTTTCTAGGTGGAAGATTCAATGTATAGTAAGCTATTTCATTATATTAGAGTTTATAGCATTTGAACCATTTTCTATAAGTTTGACTCACAATCTTTACTTTTATTTCTATATCTATTTGTATTCCATGTTTTCACTAATTTTTTCTAACAGTTATGATCTTTTCATCTTTTTTATTTGGATTTGATTTCTTTTCATCTTAATACTTCAGATTCTATCATCACATGCTCTGTTATGTTTTGATTTACTGTCTAGTTCTGGTGGACATAGTCCTTAATTAATGATTCAATAAAAGATGGAATAAAATACTGTGTTTAGTACATCTGATAATGCCTAGAAAGTATTTATACAAAAGACTTTTGAAAAATACTAATTTGAACTTTTGTTTTTCTTCCTACAGTTGTGTTATACTTAGCAAAAAAAAACTCTATAAATCCATATGATCGTGAGGAAATTCATGTCTGTTTCAAATTCCAATTTACAAAGGGCCTTCAGATAATTAGAAAAAAATATGTATCCATAGAGTGTACATATTCGCTTGGTCTCATTCAATAATTCACATCCTCCTAAACTACATATAATACACATGAAAATATGTATGTATAAAACTTTATACATACACAGGACAGCCATTTTACACTGGAAACTACTTTGTCCATTAGTCTGAGAGATTTCAGTATTTGACTCAAAATTCCTCACTTAAAAAGATATTCATGATTTAAGAAGAAAACCTTAAATCCTTGAGAAACATTTTCTGGTATCAGATCTTATAACACAGCCTTCTACCAAGAAATATTAATTTGCTTCCCCAATGATATATTGGAATATTATCCTACCTAAGTATTTTTAATATCCTCACCACTAACATTTTATTCATTATCATTTTATTAACTATTCCTGCATACATATGTCAGACTTTCACATTTTTGGCCAACATTACTTTATCTTTTATCCCAATATTATACATTGGCAAAGTTTTTCATCATGGTATATTGCTTATTTTCTCCTGAAAAAAATATAAATGAATCTAAATTAAATAGATATGTCATGAATAATTTCTCATCTTTGAATTTCATTTATAGAATGAAAACAGATATCTCTACATAATATTATCATAATATACTGATATTCACAGTTTATTGATGTTTTCTTTAAAATGACCTAGATTCTATTTTATTTTAGTTTTTCTTAGTAGTATGCCATGTAGAGTATGTTTCCTTTATATTTTAATGGTTGCTCCCCTTAGTTAATAAAAAGCAGGGTCTAAATCTTGAATTATCACTGTGAATTGATTAACACAACATAATCAAATAGGTTTCACTGCTTAGGTTGAATGACAATATTTTTCTCTTGAACAGTTATCAGAGCCAAAGAAGCACTTGAAAAATATTGATTTTGTGATTTAATATCATTAAGAATATACTACATAGAAAATACCTCCAACATGGTTATATAGAAGCTGGGAAAATAGCTCAGGAAATAAATTTGTTAGTGTGCAAGTGGAAATTTATAAGAGTACTTTCAAGATAAATCAATAAGATAACCTATCAACTAAAACAGCTAAGTTTACATATTAGTTGTGTATAATTATGATACATATTAAAATTACATATGCTGTGGAATTTAAAGATGGAAGGTCATAATATATGCCCCAAGAAATTTAAGAAATATGTATATATGTGTGTATGTATGTATGTATGTATATATGTATGTATGTATGTGTATGCGTATGTGTAGATGCACACAAATATAACTCAATGCAAAATAAAGAATTCAAAAATATGTAGTAGATATTTATGACATGGTTCAGTTAACTTACATAAATGTGACCATGGAAATATTTCAGTGATATTCTGAAGGAAAATATTCTCAGTATGTAAAATTGAACTTAAATTAGAAAGCATATACTTAAAGCACAGTGCCGCATTATATATTTAAAAATCATTTGGTAACTCACACCTTTTTAATGCTGACATGTTTATCACAAGAGAGATTATGGTATATAATTGTTGAGATATATATTTTATATTCATCAGAGAGGGTTTTTTTTTTTTTCCCACAAACATCTCTTTTTTTCAACCATGAGAGAAAGGAAAGACAGGCTATCTGGATGAAACAGCATATGAAAAAAATACAACAGAAGTTGAGGGGAGTTAGAAATAATTTTCTTCCTTTGTATACATTTGATGGAAATTTACCAAAGAAACAAGAATGATTCCTCTTTGTAAACTCCACAACTAGAAGAAGTAATGTCGCTAGTTAATTTAACTGCCATAGAAAATCAGGTAGAACGTTAGAAAAGCAGGATACCTTTTACAGTTACACAGAGAAATTCTGTCTCAAAAAACCACCAAAAAGAAAAGAAAAGAAAGAAAGAAAAAAAATGACACCTGAAGGGGTAAAAATGGATATTTATAATTGATTTAAAAATCCATTATAACAGTTTAAGTGTGAGAAATTGCTATTTACAACAAGAATTAATAGAGATTAGGGTTTTGTTTTTGGTTTTTGAGGCAAGGTTTCTCTGTAGCTTTGGAACCTTTCCTGGAACTAGCTCTTATAGACGAGGCTGTGCCTCGAACTCACAGATATTCGCCTGCCTCTGCCTCCTGAGTGCTGGGATTAAAGGCGTGCGCCACCACTGCCCAGCTAGATTAGGTATTTTTTTAATGACTAGATAAAAAAATTTTCAGTATTAAAAAATATTGATTATTTCTTCTTAAGTGTACTAGATACTTGAATATTGTCATTACAGGGACTTGTAGATTAATGGAAGTTTCAACATTTATGCTCCTTCTTCCTTCCTTCCTTTCTCTCTCTCTCTTTTTCTGTGTGTATCTGTATATGAGTTTTAAGAATTGTATTTATAAATTAAAATTGTTATACATGTATCATGCTTGCTGCTAGACATGTAGTTCAATAAATGCACACTTTAATGAAAATGGACCATAAGAAGAAATACAACAGGCTCTGAATTCTTTTCAGTATGCATAGTTTTTGGAGAAAATCAGAGTGACCAAAGAATCATGTCATGGAAAATGGAATCTTCATGTTTTTCTGTGATTAACTCCATTGGACAAGGATTCACATTTAATACTGCCGTGGTTAACTAAGCTCAGTGGCTCTCTAGATATGGAGTAACAGCAGTTATGCTGTAACAGAGTATTAGTTTGTCATGGCAATCGTTTTAGACAGCCATGGGCATGCATTACAAGTCTGAATGAATGGTCGATTTAGTCTAGAAAGCATGGAGACTGATAAATGCCATAGCACCCACATAACTGCTATGTACTTCTTTTATATAGACATAATAATTTAATTAGATAATGTTAATATTGTAAATTAACAATAAGTCGACTTTCTGCTTTATTTCTTTTAGAAAAAAGAAGACATATAAAATACTGGAAAGTGCAGTAAAATTAACTTGTATTAATTGGAAAGAGACAAAAAGAGAGAGCAGGACAGAATATTTTTTTTAGGACAAAACATTTTTAAGAGATTAGTGTATTGAGATTAAATTATTTATCATTTGAATATTATTAAGCAATGAAGAATATAGAGCAGACTTTAAGTACTAGATAAACCTGAAAACTGACTTAATATTTGATTAAAAATAGTAAAATCTTTTGAGGTTCCTGGAAGTCCTCGTACTTGAGCAGGGCTACAACGTGGTGGATAAAAGCACATCAGAGCAGAGTGATGCAGGTAGCTGTTTTTTTGATACCACAAATGATCTTGATGGTGTATGGGTCTGAGTGTGACAGTTCAAGGTATTCATGCTTTCAGAGCATCGTGGTTTTTTTTTATTTTTTTTATTGAGAAAAGGAAAAAAAAAGTTTCCGCCTCCTCCCAGCCTCCCATTTCCCTCCCCCTCCTCCCACCCATCTCCCCCTACCCCCACTCCTCTCCCCCTCCCTCTCCAATCCAAAGAGCAGTCAGGGTTCCCTGCCCTGTGAAAAGTCCAAGGTCCTCCCCCCTCCGTCCATGTCTAGGAAGGTGAACATCCAAACTGGCTAGGCTCCCACCAAGCCAGAACATGAACTAGGATCAAAACCCCGTGCCATTGTCCTTGTTTTATATGATTTTTATGCATTTTGATTTTCTGATAACAATGAGATGAAACAGAATGAAATGCCAAAAAAGAAAAATTAGTAGTGTTGAGATTATATCAAATTAATAACTAAAATCTGACAAAGCTACATAATCATATTGGTGTTAATGCAGTGATAGGGTGAGACGTTGGTCCAGCACAATAGAATGACAGCAGAAATAAGAGGACCTAAGATACGACAGTGATGAAATTTTCTGCTATAATGTCTAGTCACTAAAGCTATAGGTATATGGAAACTGCTTTTTAAGCTTATTTTAAAAACTAGTTCACTGTGCTTGTTTCTACAGGCATTGAGTGGGGCTTGAAGAAACGAGATTATTTTTAAATAAAACTTTTTTATCTTAACATTTTAAAAGTAGTGTTTTGGATAATTTTTAAGTCACTTTTTATTGAGATATTTTTGCAGTTTATTTTAAATGTACATATTTATCAACCCGTGGATTGAACTGTAAATCATTAGAACAATACAAAGTAATATCTAAAATGTAGACTATAGACATCCTAGCATATTAAGACATTATCCTTTCCCCATCTACATGAAAACTGCCTGCTTGTCAAAATGCAGAAATGAATAAGCAGAAAATCAAGCATACCTTTCATGTGTAGAACTCCAAATGACAAATTTGAGTGAAAACAATGGTATAATTACATGTATAAATTTATGTAATTTAAGTGTCAAGATCATGCACACAGAAATTTTAATGAACACTTGCTCTGAAAACATAAGGAAAGATATAACATTGATAGAGGAGATGAAGGGACTCACCTTAATAGTCTTAAGAATATATTTACCTAAATAATAATTGTGCAACTATTGATATGACTTTACTATCCTTAAGTCCTATCAATATCCTTAAAGTCATTCTTTGCTCCAGTAAACTGTCAGACAATATTCAGAAACTTAAAAGAATTCTTCTTGGTTGACCCATTAAGCACATTTTATATTACCATTTCTCTTAGTTCAGCCAGAAGCACAAACTCTAAAGCAACCATTTTACTTGAAAGTTGCTTTGGAACAACCTTTTTCTACATGATGAATATGTATTATTTTCACTGGTTAATAAAAGGCTGACTGGCCCATAGCTGGGCAGCAAGTTAGATGGGAAAACCAAACTGAGAATGATGGGAAGAAGGAGGGTGGAGTCAAGAAAAACCCCAGCCAGCCGCTCAGGAAGCAAGAGGACAGGTAAAGCCAGGAGCCACATTGCAGTGCACAGATTAATATAAATGAGTTAATTTAAGTTAAGTTAGCTAGTAACAAGCCTGAGCTATTGGTTGAACATTTATAATTAATATAAGCCTCTGTGTGGTGTTTTGGGAAGTGGCTTCCAGGTATTCAGAAACAGGTAGTTGGGACAAGAAAACTCTGTTTATAAGGAGTTGATTGCAAAGCAAATAGAAGTGAAGGACAAAGTGAGGTGAGGAAATAAAGCAAAGCACTACTGATACTAATGTCCCTGGGATTGCTCTAGACACCTAGAATTCAACGTTGCTGCTGGGGATTTCTGAGCCATTACTTGGTACTTGCCTTGTATCCCAGTATAGTACAGTATCCTACTCCTTCCCATCCTTCCAATTCCTCAGATAGCACAGACTTTAGCCCCAGATCACTAATCCTATGCTCTTCTTCATTCTAATAAAGCCACCAAAGGGTGTGTATGAATAAAGACAGTCACACCCAGATGAGCATAACTTTCTAGATCAAATGGAAAACTGTCAACTATTGCCTTAAAGGAATTTCTCTACAGTAGCCAAGCAAGGCAGCTAAAATGATGAACTGTCAACTCAATTTTTTCTGCTTAAAAACATTTTTGACTTTCTCTGTTTAAGTTCATGACATGTTCCAGGTATCTGTGGTGATTCTTTACATATAGACAGCATGTAACTGTGTGGGCTTTGGAATAAAGCTGATGATATTTGGAGTTTCTGGTCTACTGCTGACGAGGTAAATCAGTTACTTCCATCCTCTACCCATGTTTTCCCAGTCTTAAATGATGGAAAAGATGAACCAAAGATTATTGTGAGGATATGACAGAAAGTTCCAACCTTTTGTATTGTTTTCTTCCCTGAACTCCAGGCTTTCCTGTCCAGCCTGTCACCTAGACCACACCTCTCTTTTAAAGACCTGCATAGCAAGAATAAATCAAGAACTGGTTGGATTTAGTTCGCTATAAATATTAGCTAAAATCCGTTGCATGCTTTGTCCAATTATTCACCTCATAAATAAGACAACCATAATCACTACATTAAAAAAATTCAGTTGCTTCCCCTCCCATTTTTTACTCTTGATCCACATTCCCCTGACAACACTTTGCTACTAAAACAATGTTGCCAAACCAGTGCAGCAGGTATTCTTGAGGAACTTGACAGGAGTATGGTATCTCAGTGCACCCCTACCCAGACCTGCTAAATCTTTCTTCCTAGAACTAAAAAGTTCCTAGGTGAGTCACATGCACACTGAAATTGGAGAAGCAGGCCCTATGCTATTTTCTGCAGCATTTCTCAATTTTCAGTTACCTCGAAGGCAGTAATCTGTCATATGTATTGCTTCAGTTCTTTCAAAATGTAGATTTTGATCTTTTTATCGGGTTGATTCACTGCTTTATCTCAATTCATAGAAAAGAGCTTGACACACAGAATGTATCAAACTGTTTGCTGAATAAATGAATAAAATAATGAATTATAGGTAACATCACATGGCACAGACACGGCCTTATGTACACGGAGTGCCTATTCAATGAGGATTCATCTTCCGCATCTTCCTAGGCAAATGAAAGTTACTAGTTAAGTCTTCAAATCATTTTAACAACCATGCATTATACTTTGTGAGAAATCAGTCAGCAAGCATCCACAGTCTTTCTACTCATTCACTTTGGGAATAGAGACAAACAGCCTTTTAATCTGTTCCTCCACACAAAATGCCCAGTGATTACCAGTTTAGTTTTTCAAAAGGCATATACACAATAGTATTCATGGAAGGAACTTGTAGAAAGAAAATTTTATCTACACAGTCAAGTGAGTGCTACACACAATTATTTATTATACTAATTACCCCAGATGTGTTCTTTTTTATGTCACAGGACATTTGGGGTGGAGTCAATATTTCAAAGAACAATAAATCATGAACAATATGATGTCTTATAAAATAAAATTATATACATTATTTATGCCACTGAATATGCCAGTTGTTATGCCCATATCTGTGAAGTCCTCCAAAAACCAAGAAGGAGATTGAGTTCAGTATGTAAAAATAAAGAGCCTTTATTTTATGCAAGTTTGCAAACTCAGTCTCTCTGCATGTCCACTCCAATATATTGGAATAACCAGAGAGCCCCGAGCTCAATTAGAATAGGGTTTTATAGCGGTAAACGTGGGGTGAGGGGTTTCTGAGATTTAAAGACCCCTGAGTGGCTGACATTTGTCTAGCTGTGTCCTGGTGAGTGTGTGCTGGCAGGTGATCCTATCTACAGCAGTTGGAATGTTAGGCATTTCCTTTGGATGGTCTGTCCTTGGGTGGTGCTCCGGTAGTCTAGTTTCTGGTCGGTCCTGCAAGCAGGTATTGCTTCAGGGCAAACTACTGAGATTCAGGACTCTATTAAACTTATCTATGACTTAGTCCTGCACTGGCAGGTGATAATGGTTGGGAGTAAAGAACTTCCTTTGGGTGATCTGTTCATATTTAGCTTATGGCTGGCTTCTACACCAGTGACTACCAAAGACAAATGACAAGAATCTTAGCTATTCATTAGGCTGTGAAATGAAGGTGTTTGGGGGAGATGGCTAAAACAATAAAGTAGGGAGAAGTAATGAAAAATTAAGCTAAAACACATAAAGAGAAACTTTGTTACAGGTATATATTTTACATGTGAGTGAATGCAATATGTGCACATAACACTTTATTATATATCTCTTAATAAGTTGTAGATAAATGAATGCTATAATTTGAGATAGATGCCATTATATTTTTTTTACTAGTAGAAAAAAAACTACACACATATCCACATGCACTTGCAACAACAAAATCAAAGTAAATTCCCAAAGTTCAAACCAGAAAAATAAAAGGATAAAGTTTGGATTTGCTTAAAATTAAGAACGGTCTTTGATCACAGGTACTTCATAGCAAAATAATAAGCCATCAGATTTTTTAAACATTTTTGTGGGAATAATTCTGAGCGTTCTCTAAGAAAGAACATACTCTTGGTCTTCAATATAGCATAAAATTGACATTATTTGAGGACCTTATGTCTCTAGGCCACTATTCTAGTTTAAAATATACTTATTTTTAGTCATTTTTAATATTTCCTTTCTATTTACTAACGTATTTATTTAACTTACGTGTGGATGCCCACACGTCTGTCTCTGTATGTGAGAGTGGTGTGTGTGTGTGTGTGTGTGTGTGTGTGTGTGTGTGTGTGCAGGTATATGCATGCCATGGGGCACCTGTACAGGTCAGAGAACTTCTTCCAGAAGTTGGTTTTATTTCACTATTCATTACCTAGTGATGGAGCTCAGATCATGATCCAGCTTGATGGCAAGCTTTCGCATGTGCTGAACCATATAACTGACCCCTCAATTTTCATATTTTTATACAAAATATTGATCTTTTAACTTCATTATTTTTCTTAACTATATTCTTATTTTATTCATTTAATATATTTATTTAATGAATATGAATAAAATACAACACAGATTCATAAACTGTATCCAATGTATATTTTAGGTACTGGAGGAATCATATCCAGCACCTCTAGATTCTTTGGTAATTAATCTCCAACTAGGTAATACTCTCAACTCCTTGCAAACATATTTTGCAGACAATATTTTTAAAAGTATTTTAGGGGACTAGGGAGGTGGACCTGAGAGGAGTTGTGGGGAGGACTGGGGAGTGAATATAATCAAAACACATTGCAAGAAATTCTTAAAGAATTGAATAAATACTATAATATTAAAAGAAAAATTTATATTGTAATTGTGGGAGTTTTATTGTCCATTTCCTCAATGGAGCAGTTTTAAAACTTAAAAGAAAAAAATATTAATACATCATACCCATTTTTTTACAAATATTTTCATAGAAAAACTAATCATTAGATTGTGCTTATAATTCCAGAACTTGGGGAATAAAATCCAGAAAGTCCAGATTTCCAGGCCCGCTTAAGCAATTTGGTTAATTTGAGGTCACTTTGGGATACATGAAACCATGTTTCAGTTCTCTACTCCAGTGAAACAAACAAACAAACTAATACAAAAGGCAATAATTAACATCAAAAGTCATTGAATATTTTGCTTCTATGGTGAGTAGAAACAGAATGTAAATTTTTGCAGCAAAAGCTTTTAAAATGTCATTTATCAACTAGTAAATATCTACTATGAAAAGAATGTATTTATCTCAAATATAGCATTGATGGCTTAAATTTTATATAAAATGTTTCTTCAGCAAAACTTGTATTCTTACAAGGACACTGTTAAATTTGAATAGAAAACTCTGCAATAACATGAAAATATTTGTCAAAATCATCAGCAGGCATTAAAAATTTATGTACACATTCAAATAATGATTTTGTGGCTAATATTTCAAGATTTATGTTTTCACCCTGGAAAAATCAACTGGGGATAATTCTCATTCAACACATGTAAATGAGAGGTTTCTGATTAGAAAATATGCTGACACTCTCTATACCTTGAAATGACAGTGAGGGTCTAGTACATTGGCTTGGCTTGTGCAAAAACAAAGTAAAATAAATAGCATTGTATTTCCAAAAAATCTCCGGGCTCTTACTATAAAGAAATTAGTTTCAATTAATGACCAGTTTTACAACTAATTTTTAATTAAACATTAGTTTTCATTAATTTGCAAAATCACAGCTTTCCTAGTATTATTTTCTTATGCAGTCATTTTTTTCATGGCCCCTTACTGTCATTCTTTCTACCTCCCTGTTCTCTAATCTTGCTCCTGTCCTCCCAACACCAATATCCCTACTTTAATTTTCATATCATGTGCATTCTATTACCCTCCCCTCCCCTTTTTCCTTCAAACATCTTTTGTCTCCTCTTTTTCTATTTTTTTTTATTGATTTTACATACCAACTATAGTTTCTCCTCCCTCCTCTCTTCCTATTTCCTCCCCTTGCCTCCCATCTACATCTCTATCTCCATTCAAAGGCTCCATTCAAAGGCTTGAACTATCCCCTCTCACCGGCCCCCTTCTGGTTTTCTGAGCAGTACATATACTCACTCCCGCATAAATAAACATATGTAATAATTAGGAAATTAAGAGCACAGTACAATAGTATATACACAGTGTTTGCCTACCTGAGACTGCACTGTCTCATTTAATAGAATACTTTCCAATTCTATCGCTTTTCCTGCAATTTCATTTTTTATGGTTAAATAAATTTCATCATATATATGTATCAAATTTTTACTACCCATTCATCATTTGATATACATCTAGGCAGATTCCATTTCCATGCTATTGGGAGTGGAAATGATAATAAACATGAATGTGCAAGTATTTCTGTGGAAGGATATAGAGTTCTTAAGGAACATGTCCAGGAATGCTTATTAGTGGTGTTCCTGTATGTAATAAACATGTCAAAGAAGAAGTCAGATAAATAATCTAATTTACAATCACCTAAAAAGAATTTTAGAATAAGACTGAACCAAGAAGTGAAAGAAATCTTTAAAAAAAATAACAGAGGAAAAAAAATAAGAGGACACTAGAAGAAGTTTTCCATGCACGAAATTGGAAGAATCCATGTTTTGAAAATGGCTGTCTTAAAAACAGCAATCCACAAATTAATGTTACGCCAATCAAAATTCCAGAGTTATTCTCCATAGCAATAAGAAAATATCTTAAAATTCATTGGGATTCACTATATTTCTTTAGGTTCTATAATTTTGATCTTTAAACAATTCAGTTGTGCTTATATGATATAGACATGGATAAAAACAGTTCAGCTTGAGTGCATTGGTCACAGTCTCTTATTTTTAAAAGTAAAAAAATGAAAACATACAATTTTTCTTTCTTTCTTTTTTTTTTTTTTTTTTTTTTTTTTTTTTTTTTGAGAAAGGGTTTCTCTGTAGCTTTGGAGCCTGTCCTGGAACTAGCTCTTTTATTGTAGACCAAGGTGGCCTCAAACTCACAGAGATCCACTTGCCTCTGCCTCCCAAGTGCTGGGATTAAAGGTGTGAGCCATCACCACCTAGCTTAAATATACTATTTGAAAGTGTCTCAACTGAAAACAAAGTCAGAAAAATTTGAAGTTATAGATGTAGTAATATTTTTATTGTGTTTAGGAAACTCTAGGACAATCATTTCATGGTTCAAAGGATTGTTTCTGTGAAATTTTGTGTTTTTAAATAAAATCTATCAATTATTATACATATATACACAGTTCTTACACTGTGATATTATCATAAACACCTTCCCCATATTTAAAAAAAACTGCACTTCATTAAAATTGTGACAGTAGTAAACACTTTGGTTAACACTTTTAAATAATAAAAAGAATGTATATTTCTCTATACAGAGTTATAGATACAGGAATATATACCAATATTAAGTCAAATTATGAGAGATAAAACAATCTTTCTGGAAACTGTAGAAGAGCAATCATGCATCCCAATCCCGCTCACTTTCCAGTCTTTCCATATCTGCCCCTCACTGAAACTCCTCTTGATATCCTACTGTTGCCCTGAGTCATGGGGATCCTGTATCTATTGTTCTGCAGAACCAGTCCCTTCACGTGCTCCAGCAGGTCATAGATGGGACAGACGTTAGAGTGGGTCAACTAAAGGCCCAGATGTGGACCTGACTAATAACTGAGCTATCCAGCCTGGGCCACTTGGATCACTTCTCTCAGGTGAATGGCAGAGCAAGCTCTCCTAGGCCCATGTCATCAGGGTCAGTTCTCCCAAACCTGTGGTCAGGGATGGGTCACCTTCCTAGAGTGTGGGAGTGGGTGGAGGAAATAGGGGAGCTCTCCTATGAAGGGCAGGGCCAGGTCTCTCATTGCAATGTCCAGCAAGGGGCAGGGCTAGCCATTCCAGGACCAGTGAAGAGTGGAGTTAGCTCAGTATGACTCTGAAATTTTAACATTCACGGTTCCTCTGGCTCCCTGTGGTAACACTTGCCCTGAACATTAACACCGACCCCATCAGCAGTGGAACAACAAACCCAGACATGGTCCTTGACAGCAGCTCAGACCTGAATGTCACCATGGCACCAGGTGAAAGGATGGATCAAGCAGATCAGTATGGCCCTGATGGCAGCATGTCCCTCAGACACCAACATGGTCTCATGAGGCTGACTAGACCCCTGGCATCCACATAGCCCTCAGTGGTAACCAGAGCCACAGATCAACTCAGACTCTGACTGCTGTAAGGCTAAGGACCCAACCAGGGCCTTTATGAGCAACCCTGGCCGAGAAGAGACCTGTGTGGCTGTGCAGGACACTCAGATCAATATTGTCCAAGTGACAGTACAGCTCTCAGACACAAGCATGGCCACAAGTTGCTGCCAAGACCGTTTTAGTGGAGAAAATTGTTTTTGACCTAAATAAACTTGGTTGAATTTAGGCACACCTTTTAGGATTTTAATTCTCTTGGAATAAAACTTAGTCCAAAGTCTTTTTTATTAAGGATAAGAATAGTCACTTGAACTGTTTTATAAAGTACTCAGTTCTCTACAAAAGAATCAATGAATAGATCTGGATGTTTTAAAATAGCAAATCCCATGCTAAGGAATGTCAGTCATGCAGTAGCAGTTATTTCAAGATTCAAATTTAGGATTTAATGCAGGCGTCTACTCATTTCCTCCATAATGCATTAAAATTAGTTTAGCTAACCACTTGCATCATTACATTAACATGATTGTACAATTTTAAAGAATAGAAGACGCACTTGTTTGAAGTCATATCAAGGAAATATATACTCCTGGTATAAAATTAGACTATGAAATGCATGCATTCAATTTTAGAAAGGCACTTTAGTAATATTAGGCTTTCTACCTTCATCAGTGGATCAAAAATCAACTTAAATGACCACCAATTGAAGATTGATTGGTTAAATAAATTATGCTGTAACATAGAATTTTATTTTTTAAATAGATGTGTTAGAATACGTAACCAAAAGTACTCAGAATGCACTGGTAATACAAGAGTAATTTTAGCAAATGGTGCATATATTACAATAAAATAGCATTAACTTCAGATACTGATAAAGACATTTATTTTTTACATACTCATTTTTATTAATTTTCTAATTAGTGTTTTCTGCTAAATCTGTACAGGGCTATTGGTAACTAAAAGAGAATTAAGACAAGAGGGCAGAGGTTTTTTTTTAACCTAAAAACCATTAATGAGCATTGATTCTATCAATAGTGATGTAATGCTATTATTTATATTTTATGTTCTAAATATTTTTGTTAAATTAATTTTTTCTGAATAATTAAATTAAAAAATAACATAAAACATTTTTAAATTATCTTTTTTGAGATTATAATATAATTACATCATCATTTCCTCCTTCCCCCTCCTTTCTTCAAATTCTCCCAATAACCTTCCTTGCTCTCTTTCAAATTCATGGCCCCTTTTGTCATTAATTGTTGTTTTATATATGTTTGTGTGCATGTGTGTGTGTTCCTAAATGCATAAATATAAACGTCTCTGTATAATGTTACTTGTATAAATGTTTTCAAGACTGACTATTTGGTATTGGATAACCAAGTGGTGTGTTCATTGCTAGGGAAGACTATCTGTGGCCTCAACCCACACAAATAACAGGCGTCAAAGGAAAGCTGAGAGTAGTATAGTGCTTCTAATAGAGGAAAGTCCTACAAATTGTGAGTCTGTATATAAAACATACATATTTAGATTTACTATACTTTATAATATATCACTTTTCTATATCTTGATAATTAAGCCATTGTTTATTTTGCTAATCTGCGATGTATAAGATGATTTATGCTGTAAACTATTCAGGGTTAATCACTGAATCACAGAAAGAGGATTAAAACAAATGACACTTATTTTTATTTAACAGCTAAGGCTTATTTGATTTTTGCCAGCAATGTTAACACACACACACACAACTGTGAATCTGCCAGATTAATGATCTACAGTTTTTGTGCCCAAAATAATGAAACAGCCTCCCTAACAAGATAGTCCAATGAAAGCACTTATTTTTCATTTTTTTATTCATCTACTTCTTTTACATCCCAGCTGAAGCCTCCAACCCCCAATCCCATCCAGAAAAAGGGCAGATCTCTAATAAGTATCAATAAAACATGGCATATCAAGTTGCAGTAGTTTTCCTATGTATTAAGGCTGGGCAAGGTCACCCATTATAAGGAATAGGGTCCAAAAATTCAGTAAAAGTGTCTGAGACAGCTCCTGTTCCCACTGTTAGCAATCCCACAAGAGGACCAAGCTACACTGTAACATATATTCAAAGTACCTTGGTCAGTTCCACACAGGCTCTGGGAGCCCCTAAATGCCCAGGTTAGTTGATTGTGTGAACCTTCCAGTGGTATCCTTGACCCTTCTGAGTCCTATACTCCTGTATCCTCCTCCTCTGAAGAATTCCTGATTCTCCCTCGTGCTTGGTTCTGGGTCTCTGCATCTGTCTGCTGCTGAATGGTGCCTCTCTGATGACAATTGGGCCAATATAGTAACTGGAGACAGTTAGTTCCTGACAGTTAGTTCTGGCTACTTCTTCGCTACTGCTAGGAATCTAAGCTGGGTTCTCCCCATAGACTGCTGGCAGATTCCCCTGCACCAGTGATGTGGGATTTTCCTCTGTATGCTTGAATACCATTGATAAATAAAGCTTTAGGCCTATATAGCAGAGCTATAGGAGAACAAGCTAAGTGAGGAAAACTAAGCTGAATGCTGGGAGAAATGAGGCAGAGTCAGAGAGAAGTCATGTAGCCCAGACAGAGGCAGAAGCCTCTGGAAACTTTATCCCGTATACCACAGCCATGGGCCAAGCAGTGATTTAATTAATACAATTTTTTGTGTGATTATTTCGGGGCTAAACAACTGGGAATCAACAAGCGGCCCTCTACCCTCTGCAACACACCAAGCTTCTACATGATCCCAAAATGCTCCCCAGCACTCCCTCTCTGCACTCTCCCCTTCGATAACTTACCCCAACCTGATGGCTCATTTTTCCATCCCCACCCTCAGCCCATTGAGAAAATATCTATTTCCTCTCCCCTGGAAGTTCTGGGTTTCTCACCATGAACCCTATTGTTACCTAGTCTCTATGGGTCTTTCTCAGTCTGGATTACCTCACTCGAGATTTATGTGTTTAAGTTCCATCCATTTGCCTTCAAATTTTACAGTGTCTTTGTTTTTAACAGCTTGATAACTATCTTAGAGTAATTTCTAAACAAAATCGGTGTAGTGGTCTTTTCTAAGTATGGGGAAAGTGTAATATTCTAAGAAGCTATGATATACAGTTGATTTTTACATATTTTAGGGGTTTCAATTTATGTTATGCAAATTCTTAAGAGGTTCATGTTAATATTAGTGAGCCACTCTAATTAAATGTTTGCATAGTTTCCAATATGGGATAAAGCTATCATGTTACAATCTTATAAGTAGAAAGGGAGAGGTTGGGGAAAGAGAGCAAGAGGGAGGGAGAGAGGGAGAGATAGAGAGAGAGGGGGGGAGGGAAAGGCAGGGAGAGGGAGAGAGAGAGAGANGAGAGAGAGAGAGAGAGAGAGAGAGAGAGAGAGAGAGAGAGAGAGAGAGAGAGAGGAGATAGATCAGTGAGAAGTGACTGGAAAAAAACTTGACTGGATAGTTGGCAGGCATCAAAGTTATCCTTGCCAATGATACTAACCAAACTGACATGTTCAATCAAGAACTAGCCATTTACATCAATAAAGATTCAGTTTCTCTATTATTTCCCCTTTGACAGTCATGATTTTTCTGTCACTTTGTATCACTGCTTCAAAAGATGAGTTCCCCTCATTCAGCCTTGGTCATGTTCAAGCTCATTCTCTCTAGAGAAGTTGATTGCAGATACTCTCTCCTACTCAAGGGCATGTGTGAAGCATCCTAGGATGAAATTCCTATGGAATCTCTTTCATCACTTCTAGTAAATCAATTCATCCCCCAATTTTGTATTCCTTTTCTCTTTGTTTCATCTTTTTTCATTTCCCTTGATTTCAGATTTAATTATGAAAAAGAAATTATTTCACCTGGCATATTCTTTAAAGTATTACCTCAGTTATTATATTTCATTAAGAACTGTTATTTTACACTCTTTAAGTGGATAACATCATAAACAGTGTCCCATAAATATCAAACATTATCTATTTGTTCATCTTATAAGTATCAGTTTACATAGAAATAAATGATATATTTAATGTGAAGAATATTATTAAAAGCCAAAAAGTCTAAGAAACAATCTAATACTGAGAAATAAGAAAATAAAATTTATTAATTTTACATCCAAATTTTATAATCAAACAGTTGAGAAGCAGTGGTAAATTCAGATCATTATTAAAAATCTAACAACAAGGGGATTTTATTAATGGAAATGCTAGTTAGGTTGGAGATAGAAAAAATTATTTTGTACATTTATTCCTCTATATAATACTATCCTAAACTATAATCATTTACAAAATGTGAAAATAGGATTTGAAAATTATTTATAACTGTTACTTAAATTTTATACATACAAAGCAGTTGTACCAATACTATCTAACTGAATATGGGAGCATTTGGAAATAGTGTGTCTTTTGGCTAGTCTGCTGAAATCCAGTTAAAAAAAATGGACATTTGCATGGAAGGATTATGTTTGTTAGTGATAGCCAAATCACTTGAAAAATTCAAATGTTTGTCATCTACTTTGGCTCTGCATGTTGTAAAACAGCTTTCTTCTCACATTTCTTTCCTTTCCTCAGGAAACTTAGGATGGCATATATTTATTGTAGCCTTGTGAATTTGTCAAGGATGATGTTTATGTTTTATTCATTTTGGAACTTCTCCTAGAACTGTGATTCACTCTTTCTGCTGTTACATACACATCAGATGGAATTCATTGCAGTACACACAACGTTAGGCTATAGGTCAAATACAAATATAAAATACAAATAAAAATGTATACATGCAGCTGTCTATCATTCACATTGAACTGTGGAGGCCTTAATAAAATCAATTCTGAAACCTCAACACAACTCTACCCAAACATTTGTTGAATATTACACACACATACACTCTGCCCCGTCTCTGTCTCACTAGTGCCCTCTATCTCTCTGTCTCTGTCTATCTGTCTCTCTTTCTATGTATCTATGCTTTCTAGAATAATGAAGATTTTTTTTAAATTTACATTAAACTTTTTGTTGATTTGTTAATCTTTCCTGTTTATCCTGTAAAAACGATAGCTATAATGGCAAGTGAAGAATTGAAAAGTATAGAACACCCTCAAAAGCTTCCGTCTTAAATGGTGCTAATAATCCATTAAGTAATCCAGTTTGTATTTATTGGTTTCCTTTTCTTAGAAACTTAATGCAAAATTTTTACATATGGTCTTTTTATTATTCATTTGAGAATCTAATACATGGGTACTGCATAATATAATTTCTATGCCTCTACCTCTTTTGTTCCCCCATTCCTTCTCAAATCCATGACTTCTTCATTAGTCTGACATATATAAATACTCACATACATATAACTTGCTGAGTCTCATTATTGTTACTCATCTGTGTATGTGTTTAAGGCTGATCCCATTGAGTTGAATAACTTATTAGTGGATTTATCTCTGTAGAAAACTGACCCCCCTTCTCTCAGAGGTCATTCAATGCCCATAATTCTTCATTTAAGGGTAGGGCTTTGTGAGATTTTCCACACCCATGTTAGCAGGTCAGCTGATACTGTCATTATTCAGGCTTTGTTCAGGTAACCATATTCTTGAGCTTTAATATGTGCACCAGCCCTGTAATGTATACGAGATACTATGTCACAGAAAATGTCCTCCTCCTCTAGCTCTTACAATCTTTCTGCCCCCTCTTCTATGATGCTCATTCAATTTGAGGTGTACAGGTTGTGCTGTATTTTATCATATTAGGTTCAACATCCAGTGTTCAATTGATCTATGCAATTTAATCAGTTGTGGGTATTTCTAGTAGTCTCCATTTTCAAATAAACAAACAAAAATCAGAAGTTTCTTTGATGTCAACTGCTACCTACACTTTGGTGGGCATAAATATTTAGAGCACAGTTAGAAAATACCTCAGCTTAGGATAGTGGCAGTAGCTAATTGTCCTCTAGGGCCCATGATCCCAATAGTGACAATTAGTTGCATAAGTTTACAATACCATATGTGAATTCCCACTACTGAGCAGGCCTTAAGTACAATTAAATAGCTATTGGTTCTACCCAATGTATAAGTGTTATCCTTTTGGGGATATTTTTCCAGGCTGGTGATTTTTTTGTGATTTGTAGGATTTATAGTTTCGTAGGACTTTTGATTGCTTTTCACTTTTTAGGATGGCTATTTCAATGTTGGTTAAACTTTCCCACTTTGAAGTATCATAGAAAAATATATTGAAGTTATGAGTTGAGATTTTCACCCATTTGGTTTTAGGTTCAATTTCTGTTCCAAGTATCACTTGGCAATTAGTCTGCACAAACCTCATACTTGGAGATTTCTTAGTTGCTAAAAATGCTGTACATTCTAGGGCTTCTAAGAATCATTTTTTTCTGCACAAAAGAAAACAGTTGAAAGCTATTTTCTATATTCAAAACCAGACTTTTCTCTTTATTGTGCTTTTTACTTTTTTTAGATTTCAAAATATAGTCAATATTGATCTATTCTCCAGGAGATAATTGGGTGGTGTGAAATTATTGTATGCATATCTGAAATTCTCAGTAATTAATAAAGAATTTTTTTTAAAAAAATATAAAAAATAGGTCATATGTACTTTTCAATATGCAAGAGTGTTTAGGTTAGCCCAACATAAATACACTGAATCAGGGTAACTAGTATTAGGCTTTAGAATCATTGAGACTGTTTCCAATTTACAGATTTGAGTTTCAAATAAACTGTTAGGAGGGAATCCATGGTGATCTAAACCAGAGTAGGTAATTAGTGTTTACAACTATCTAAGAGGCTACATTAAATTCTTTAACTATGGAAAAAATAATAATTTGTATAAGATATTCCTACAAGGTATTCAGTTTATACTGAAGAGATTATGGACTTAAATCACAGTTTAGACTGCAGCCTAAACTTTGGTACACAATATGGGCAACCAGGATTGTAATTTTATTCTTCTAATTTTCCACCTTCAAGGAACTGCCATCAAGAAGAGCAAAATACTGTAACTAATCAATATTGGAAAATAATTTGAAGCAAACGTTATCCAAGTCAAGAAGCAATGCTGTAAAGTAATATGTTAAATAAGGAAAGTGGTACTTGCCTACTCATACACTAATTAAGTGTTGCGTGTGCACTTGTACACACAGAAATATGCGCACACCGCCACTGCTGCCACCACTAAATCACTATTCGAATAAATAATTGCAATACATAGTTAGGGCATTTGTAATATATTTGTGAATATGGTGGGGATTGACCAGTGTTTTTATTAATTCAACTAGGTTCCTTTTATTCCCAAAACTATGACAGATGATCTGTTCATTATAAACTAGAGTGATCTTGGAAATAATTTGACAGTTAATCATAATTCAATAAAACTGAAATAAAATGTCAAAAATAAACTATAAATAACAGTGGGATCACTCAGTAATTACTGTCAGTTTCAACTGAGGAATTGAGAATCTGTTTTCTATCATTACCAAAATAGACAGTAAATGAGCAATAAATGTGAATTTTAAAAAATGCATTCTGGGCCTGTGAGATGGTTCTGCAGGCAAAAGAACCTGTCATAATGACTGAGGAACCAGACTCTAATCCATGAGGCCCACATGATTTTAGGAAAGAATTTATACTCTCAAGCTGTCTTTTGATTTCCACATGCACAAGGGCACACACATGTGACTATATGTATGCTTTGTTTGCACACAGACAACATGAATCTATATGCAATAAGATTTAAAGATTTATTTATTGAATTCCTGCATATTGTATTAATATAAATATGGTAAAAGGACAGGAATTTATAAAAATGCCATTCTAAGACATTTCTATGGTAGACAATAGCATGATGAAAATGTTTATTACCCTTGCTGGTCAAATGGGTACATGTTTTTAATTCTATTGCATACATTTAGAGAAAATACTATCACTCATTTTTGGACTATGTATCTATTTTGAAAAACAAAAAAAAGAATAATTAGGCGGATTATATTGCTTTCCCCAAAGAAAAGAAGGATGAGAAGACTGACATAGAGAACAATTAAAAACATGACAAATCTCTTGTTCTAGTTTAACTTCGTGTAATGACTACATTTGTGATCTTAACTAATATACTAAGCTTAAATAATTTCTATATGTCACCGTTTATAATTTTATACTTTTATTTTTTATTCAAATATCGGAATATACCTCAATTGGACCAATAATATCTTTTACTAGCATTTTCACTTTCCATATTTGTTTGGAAAATCAGCCTCCCAAAATAAAGTAACTTCTTTCCTAGCAAAAGATTGTGTTTGTTGTTCAGTTGTGAACCTCTGCTCAGCAAGGAATGTTCTACACAGTTAACAGAAAATTTTCTCTTTCACAAATCCTATATTAATGTCATCTTTATATACTACTACTTTCTTAATGCAAACTACTAATCATGAGACAGTCTCATAACATTCTATACATTCACATTTCCCTCTTCTGCTCATACTGTTGGCCTTATACCATGAGGCCAACATTCAATCTCATATGTATATGAAACAGAATAATATAATATGTGGAATCTATCGATTATTAATAATATATTGCATATAATATATTAATGTATTAATAAACTATGCTTTATATAAGTGCCTCAGAAGAAAAGGACAATTATGGAATATATTGCATGTATTATGTTTATATATATTCAATATACATATGTATATATCCTCTCTATCTTAAAGCCAAATTATATGACATTTCTTTTGTGTCATATAATTTGTGAGGTTGTGATGGTTGAGGATAGAATATGTTTTACCCTTTTGAAATTGATGGTACCATTTTAGCCTTCTGATTCCTTTCATTGAAGATTTAACTCTGTTATTCTATATTCAGTAGACTAGGCTGGATTCACACTGCTAGCAAATTGCATAATTATTTCTTTGATAGTACTGACTTAAATAATTAAGTAGAATTTGAGAAAACTGGATATTTAGCATTACTAATCAGTCTCTCTTTCTCCATTACCTGAATTTTTATAGGCTTCTCTCTCATTTCCATCAGATAAATAAAAATATGTGGGATGAGATTCATTACATGAGTATAATAATGCAAACTACAACTATGTAAAATAAGTAACTTGATATGTAAGTATAGGATCTTAGACGTGGGTAACAACACGTGTACATGCATATTGAAAATAAAATCTTTATTAATTATATTTGCCTTTTTATTTAGCCTATGGATAATTTATTTACAAAGTTATATATAAATACCTATACTAGTTGCATGCAACAATTCACCTATGCAAATCAGGTAAGCATCTGATTGTTGTTTAATATGGAAGGAATCAAAGGCAAAGAAGAAAAGGATTATTCATCTAATTCAAAGGACTAATTCTCAGGAATGGAAAACATGCATGTCTGAGATTTAATAACAAGAACTTTGGGAAGAGGAGAGAGAGAGAGAGAGAGAGAGAGAGAGAGAGAGAGAGAGAGAGAGAGAGAGAGAGCATATGGATGAAGAATGCAGGGAATAGTATAGCTTTGATGAAAATGATCAATTACACAGGTTGAACAAAAGAGATAGAGTCCAAGCCATGTGATCTTGAGAACTTGTCCAAGGGCTCTGATTCATACAAAATAAGTTAAGTGTGTTATTAGATGAAAGTGTAGGGAGAGGGAATAATTATTATTGGATTATTGGCCTGCCAAACCTTTTATCTAACACATTACAGCCTGTTTTTGAGGTTTGTAAAAAGGGATTTAGACATATATGTAGGAAATAGCAACTTTGCCTGAAACTGGAGCTCTGGTTGTGAAAGGTACTTCAAAGTAAAAGCACCCGTCAGCCTTCAGTAGATAAACAACACCAACAAATTCCTTCTGACATCTGTTTCCTCGATTTTAGTGTGTCTTGAACTATGTCATTACTGGAACCTGCATCTCTTAAAATAAGGAAACAAATAATAAATTTTAACTGAGCATTTATCTCTCATTTTATCTGAATATATGTCTAATCTCAATTCATATTCACTTTGCATAGGTGCTGGTATATTTTAGTTATGTTTTCAAACTGAATTTGGAAATGTTAAAATAAGATAACCAAGAATGACTATGGAAACAGGATTTAAAAAAAAAAGTAATGAGGCATTTGAAACTGCTGTAATTATCAGATAGGTAGATTTAACATATGGTAACAGGGAATTGAAAGAACACAATGACTATAACTTGGAATAAGAACAGTGCTTATGTTTGCAGTGTTCCATTGCCCCGGAAGTCCCAAACTTCCCCCCACCGTTTTTTTTTTCCTCTTAGAAACCTGAAATGTACTTTTATATGGCTTTTTGAACTTTTCATAAGTTTCACAAGTTAGAAGGCATTTCATTGTGAGCTGAGATACATGAACTTGAGAACTAATATAAGCAAACTTATATGTAAATTGAGGCTTAATGAAGTGTAGACCTAGTAAAGACAGTATAATCCAAGCATTTAAATGAAAGGTAAACAGCAAATGATGATTGTTTCCTGAGAGTGGAGGGAAGAAAGCTCAATTCAATTTTTGGCATTTGTTAAGTTTAGTCATATGACCCTCTTTTCCTGTCTAAAATGAATTCACTGATGGTATATTGAGGATAGATATACACAATGCATTCATTTGGTAGATGGGAATCAGCATGAGGGAAAAAAATGTAAATCTACATTTTAACATTACAAATATATAAGCCAACCTGGCACTACCTTTTTTTAACAGAAAACCAGCTATAGTGGTACTATAACTAATAATATACAATGATACACATTTTTACATTCTGCAAAACTTAAGATATCGTTCCAAATTTTGTTATGAGTAGTACAGACACACGATGTTTTCTAAGACTACCAAACAAGTATGAAAATATTATTTACTTGTGGATGCATTACCATAATCTATTTGCAATAAACCACATGTGTTTTCATTTTTATACCTTTAAAAAATGTGGAAGGCACTACAGAGAGTAGCAAAATTCTGCAACATAATATACATATATTCTTTTAAAATATTCATTTATTAAAGAATTTCAGAATAGGTAAATAATATTTAAAGTGTAATTGTATTTATAAACAACACACTAAATATGAGCCTTAAATAAATATAACTTTATGTAAATTTCTAACAGCTTCCTTATATAGATTGGAGGTATTCTGAAAATTGGTTGACAAGAGTTGGCCAGAGAAATGGTTTCCATTCTCACCAGATAAAGCATTTCTTCTTCCTTACCTCTAGGTCTATATGAGAAACATGGCCCAAGAATGAGAATTTCCAAGTGAGAAAAAGCAGAGCTCTCAATCTTAATCCTTTCACATTTAACTGCATCCCCAATCTTTTTACCGCAACTGTTGATTTCTTTAGATCTATAATGCACCAATTCCACTGGGGAAAAAAAAACTAAAAGTGAAAACTTTGCTATCAGTTCTCATTAAAAGAACAATAAGAAAAACACGAAGAAAGTAGTAACAGAAATCTTGGCTTATATTGGATGTTTGGATGTATAAAAAGCTTTAAAGGACCCAACATGTAATGAATTTTTAAGCCTATAAGCCTAATATGATATCTTAAGGTCAGTTTCCAGATCCATAGAAATCACACAAGCATACTGGTCATAGTAAGTAGTATGAGACTCTATGTATCAGGCAGAAAATGCCCTTCCCTTGAACATACATGTTATTAATTCATCTAGTGAATCTGATCTTGATATGATGTATTAGTTCCATTTCTATTACTGGGGCAAAACAACATACAACTTAAAGAAGGAAAAGTTTATTTTGGGCCTGTGGTTCCAGAGGGATAAAAATCCATGACCAATATATGGGGAAGGCAGACATGGTGACAGGAACAGCAATCTGAGACCTCACATTTGGTACTGCAAGCAGGAAACAGAGATCAAACTGATAGTAGCTCCTCTGAAAATGTCCAAACAATGCCAGCAACTATCCAATGCCTAAAAGTGTGAAGTATGTCACCCAAGAGTATGGGTGACATTTCATTCAAACTACATTCCACTTTCTGGTCTCCATAGGCTCCTGGCCATATCATAATGAAAACATGCATTTAGAATAAAATACATTTAGTCCGACTTCAAAAGTCCCCATAATCTTTCACAGTTCTCAATAGTTTAAAATCCCATAGTCTCTTCTGAGACTCAAGGCAATTTCTTTACTGTATCATAACCCAGGAAAATAAAAAAAGAAAATTACACACTTCCAATATAAAATACCAGAGAAGATACATTACCATTCCAAAAGAGAGGAATGGGGGTATAAGTGAGCAAATACTGGACCAAGAAGCATGACTAAAAATGAGCAAAGCAAATACCAAGGTCTCTAGCTCCATAACCATGTTTCTTGCACTTTATATTTGCTGCACACAAAATACATCTCATGCTCTCAGGCTGGTTCCACCCATTGTACATCTCCGCTCAGCAGAAATCACTGAGTCTAGAATCTCTCTGAGAATTTTCCAAAGCAACCCAGGCTTCACTTCCACAGTTTCACACAATAGTCTCTCAGGGCTTCCACGCAGGGAGTTCCTTGCCTCACGCTTAGGTTTAGCAGATCAATGAAGTACAATTACCCAAACCCTTTAGTCCTGTATCCTTCATGTCTCTACAGCCAGCACTGCCAAGTTCAGCTGTCAACTTGGGATGAACTTTTCCTTATACAAGTGGGAAGGTTAGCTGGGTGGAGTCTTGTCATGACCTTTATTACAATGCAGATCCTGAGGGTCAGGCCTCTCCCTAATTACCTCATCTCTTTTAGCACAATGCTTTGCCATAGCATCAAGTCTTGTGTTCTTTATTTCTTCAAAATGTACATTTTTACATCTTTCTGACCTAAATGCTTTTTGAAATTGCAGACTTGTATAGCTATTATTACTATTAATAATTGTCTATTAGTTGGACTCTGTATATCTTCCTGTGTTATGGTAAGTGACCCCTAAAGACCACTCATATTATGAATTTTTAATCCCCTATGCTATATTCAGAAGTGTGATTTCGGGGAAATAATGGAATCATGAAGACTCTGACTTAATCAATGGGAAAAAAATCTGTTGGTTATTTTTCTAAACAATTAAGATTTGTTTATTTATTGATATTTTATATGTATAAATGTTTGACTATATGCATTGGTGCCTATGAAGGTCAGAATAGGACATTAGAGCCTGTAGGACTGGAGTTAAGATGGTTATGAGGCTTCACATAGATACGGGAAGTTGAACCCCCTGTTCCCTGCCAAGAGCAACAAGTACCCTTAACCACAGAACCAATTCTAGTCCCACCAATAGATGCTGAATTTGATGGCATTATTGGAATGTAGTAATAATTAGGAGGAAGGTTGTAATTGGCAAAAGTAGGTCATTAGTACACTACTGAAGGGCAGTATTTTCAACTGCTGTGTGATAAGAAGCATTGCTCTATCAGGCCTTTCCGCTGTGCTGTGCTGGCTCACCATAGGCCCAGAAACTGGAGAGAGCAAGCCAAACATGGATTCAAATCCATGAAACTATGAACTTAGGTCTTTTCTATTTTTGTTTTTGTGACAGATTTTTCTCTATGTTCCTGGCTGTCCCGCAACTCACTCTCTACATGAGGCTGGCATCAAACTCACAGAGATCCGCCTGCCTCTGCCTCTCAATTATTTTCGTTTTCAAAGTGGATTGTGTTAGCTATTTTGTCAGTGACAAATATCTGACTACTACAAGTTTACAAGCATTTCCCATGTGTCAACCTTCCATTACTGTAACATACAGCTGAAACAATGCATTTAATAATAATAATAATGAAGAAGAACAGGAAGAGGAAGAGGAAGAGGAAGAGGAAGAGGAAGAAGAAGAAGAAGAAGAAGAAGAAGAAGAAGAAGAAGAAGAAGAAGAAGAAGAAGAAGAAGAAGAAGAAGAAGAAGAAGAAAGTTTATTTGATTTGATTTGGGGCTTCAGAGTTTTCAGTTCATAGTTGATTAGCCCATGTTGCTTTTCAGCCTATGACTAGGCAGAAAATCATGATGAAGTGTACATGCTAAAGTGAAAGATTGATTGTCTTTGAATCTAGGACACAAAGGGCAGAGAAAGCAAGAAAGGGATGGGGCTTTAATACCCTTCAAGGACATCCCCTGTGACCTAATTTATCCCCACTGGACTTCATTTGATTCTACCACTGTCCTATGGTAAGTCATGGTGGAGATCAAGTTTTAACATATAGACATTTGAAAAGCATTCTAGATTCTAACTATAACACCCCAATGCAGGCATAGTAAGTGAGAAACAAAAGCTTCTAAGTAGTTTGGGATGTGAGGTTAAGTATTTCAAGTTTTATAATGATACTTAGAGAAAATAGTTACATTATTAGCTAACTAGGCTTATTAAGCTAATAGTTTAACCACAAGTGAATACGATTATATAGAGAATATACATTTATCTAAAATGCTCCCATTTGGCCATCATGAGTAGAAAATCAGATTTTCATTGCAACAAATACTCTTGAATGGTTTGCTTAGAGAAGGATAATAAGTGATTACAATCTAAATGTGTCATTCAACATCTTAAAAAGGGAATGTGCTATTACTCTAGTGATGGAAACAATGCAATTAAGCATGGCTAAATGAGATGCAATTGTCTTATAACAAGAAATTAAGAAACTAACTACAGGCATTACCTGTATAATTTTAGGCAAATGAGCACTGTATGTGTAATATTTACTTGTTCTATACAATTAGCCTCTTCTGTTAAATCGATTTTATTCATCAGTGAGCTGTCATTGGAAGTAAATCAAATCTAAGGGCCTCCCACTTTCTCTTAAAAATTATAAGGCATATACTGAAGTCAATATTTAATATTACAAGCAAATTTTAAAAATTATTATGTAGAAATAAATTGGGTATTCCAAGTCATTTAAGTGAAGAACAATTTTGATCAAAATAGCCTTATCACAAATAATTTACCTTTGGAAAAAGGTAGTGTTCCATTTTTAGTTGGTGAAAGTATGTTTGAATATCAAGAAATTTTGATATGCTTCCATGCAATGCAGGGTGAGTTAGACTACTAAGTCATTTCAAAGTGCTGAAGGCATCCAGATAAGGAGATATGCATGGTAAATTACATTTTAATTAGAACACTGAGGTAAATGTTCAAAACTATACTTGAAAACATCGTGCTTTCATGTAATAGCTCTGATTTAAAATTATTCTTCACCACCCCCGCAACAGACAAAGGTCTGTTCTCCAAAATATATAAAGAACTCAAGAAACTAGACGTTAAAATGCTAATTAACCCAATTAAAAAATGGGGCACTGACCTGAACAGAGAATTCTCAACAGAAGAAATTCAAATGGCTAAAAGACACTTAAGGTTATGCTCAACCTCCTTAGCGATCAGGGAAATGCAAATCAAAACAACTTTGAGATATCATCTTACACCTGTCAGAATGGCTAAAATCAAAAACACCAATGATATCCTTTGCTGGAGAGGTTGTGGAGAAAGGGGTACCCTCATCCATTGCTGGTGGGAATGCAAACTTGTGCAACCACTTTGGAAAGCAGTGTGGCGGTTTCTCAGGAAATTCGGGATCAACCTACCCCTGGACCCAGCAATGCCACTCTTGGGAATATACCCAAGAGATGCCCGATCATATGACAGGGGCATTTGTTCAACTATGTTCATAGCAGCATTATTTGTAATAGCCAGAACCTGGAAACAACCTAGATGTCCTTCAATGGAAGAATGGATGAAGAAAGTGTGGAATATATACACATTAGAATACTACTCAGCGGTAAAAAACAATGACTTCTCGAATTTTGCATGCAAATGGATGGAAATAGAACACACTATCCTGAGTGAGGTAACCCAGACCCAAAAAGATGAACTTGGGATGTACTCACTCATAATTGGTTTCTAGAGATAAATAAAGGTCAGTGAGTCTATAATTTGATCTCCTAAAGAAGCTAAATAAGAAGGTGATCCCAAAGAAAAACATATAGCTATCCTCCTGATTATGGGAAGTAGACAAGATTGCCGGGCAAAAAATGGGATCTTGGGGGAGGGGGGGAGGGAGGTAAGGGGAGATGGGGAGAGAAAAGTGAGAAGGGGAGGTTGGGGGGAACTTGGGAAACGGGATGTTTGGGATAAAGGAAGGTCGGATAGGGGAGCAGGGAAGCACACATCTTAATTAAGGGAGCCATCTTAGGGTTGGCAAGAGATTTGGTGCTCCCAGGTGCCCAGGGCGATGTCCCCAGTTAGTTCCTGGGGCAGCTGAGGACAGAGAACCTGAAATGACCCTATCCTATAGCCATACTGATGAATATCTTGCATATCACCATAGAACCTTCATCTGGAGATGGATGGAGATAGAGACAGAGACCCACACTGGAGCACCGGACTGAGCTCCCAATGTCCCAAGGAGGAGCAGAAGGAGGGAAAATATGAGCAAAGAAGTCAGGACCACGAGGGGTGCACCCACCCACGGAGACAGTGGGGCTGATCTATTGTGAGCTCACCAAGGCCAGCTGGACTGCGACTGAAAAACCATGGGATAAAACCGGACTCTCTGAATATGGCGGACAATGAGGGCTGCTGAGAAGCCAAGGACAATGCCACTGGGTTTTGATCCTACTTCATGTTCTGGCTTTGTGGGAGCCTAGCCAGTTTGGATGTCCACCTTCCTAGACCAAGATGGAGCGGGGAGGACTTTGGACTTTCCACAGGGCAGGGAACCCTGACTGCCCCTCAGACTGGAGAGGGAGGGGGAGAGGAGTGGGGGGAGGGGGAGAGGAGAGGGAGGAGGGGGGAAAAGGGAGACGGGGAGGGAAATGGGAGGCGGGGAGGAGGCAGAAATTTTTTTTCAATAAAAAAATTATATTTAAAAAAAATAAAATTATTCTTCATTATAAGAAGGTCAACCACTGGAAATTCAACCCCCAGTGAAGAAAATATAACACTCACATACGTATTTATCACCACTAGCAATGATAAACATAAAATGATTACAATAGACATATCATAAATATATTTATAAACAAGTTTACTTGTAAAATACACATATGAGAGTAAAGATTTTTGTTGTTGTTGTTATGGTGCATGTGCAAATATTTTTGATTTGTAGGAAGGAATGAGATTCTTTTCCTAAAGGAAATGTTGATACTTTATTGTGCATCAAAAGGAGATATTAAAGAAGAAGAAAAAACAATAGAGGGATGTTTACCTATTTTGTGTCTTAAAATGCAAAGTCATAGCAGGTACAAATCATTGGTGGGTTACATTCAGTTTTTCAAGTTACCTGAATTCTGATTTGATATCTAAAAGTTTTACTTTTTAATATAATGACCATATATTCTTAATTTTTTTAAATTAATGAATTCATGAATAAACAAATTTGAGTTATTACGCAATATGCCTGGAACTGTTCTAGACATTGAAGACACAGTAATAAATCACAGTGAGTCTTTTACCTTTTTGATTTGACATTGAGGGAGCTCGGGAAACAATCAAGCAGGGATGAACCAGTCCTATGGTGTTAGAGGTTAATAGGCGCTCCACAGAGAATTAAACGAGGTGATCTTTGAACTTCGTCAAGTGTCAGTGAATTTTCCTCTAACAACATAACAATTAAGCTGAGACTTGAATGACAGTGGCCTAAGAGAATAAACCCCAGTATTATTTAATCAAATCCTCTTCTATTAGCTCTATCCATCTTTGAGTCAGCAACCTATATGAGAGACTGTAGGCCTACATGCATTGTTTACGACACACAATTAAGACTAGTTTTGTAAATATGTGCACAAGCATTCTGCCATATCTATTTCCAATATGAAATTTCAGTAGCAGGCATGACAATCAAAATTTTATCATGTACTCTGTTATGCTAGGCAAGTTTTATTTAGCTAAGCCATATTCCCAAATGAGAGTAAATTAATTAGTAAGATTATAGCGATGTAATTGAGTAAATAATTTACATTTATGTTTATTATATAATTACTATTATTATTATTGTTTAATTTTAGTAAGGAGGATGGAACTTAGGCTTTTATAATTACTAACCAAAGTGTATACCCCAGGCCAGATAAATGATAAATTAAAATAGAGTTATATTTTTCTGTGTGGTGTAACCTGTATAAATGTATGAAGGGTGTGTGTGTGTGTGTGTGTGTGTGTGTGTGTGTGTGTGATGCATTCATGTGAATGTTCAGGTATGTGTGACCATGCGCACACATTCAGAGGTCAGGGAAAAATGTTTTCCTCTGTTATTCTATACACTGCCTCAAGATAGCATCATACTCATTGAATTGGAATCTACCTTTTAGGCATGGCTGGCCAGCAAACAGGTTCTTGAGATCTGTCTGCCTCCACAAACTAATGCTGGAGTCGGAGGCACAAACAGCCATATTAAGCATTGCACTGAGCACTGGGCATTCAAACCAAGCTCCCTATGTTTGTATATCAAGATCTTTAATTCATTGTACAATTTTTTTAGCTATCAAATTCTATGTTTTTTACAAAATATTTTTGAATAAAAATGAAATGAATATACTATTTATTCAATGTGTTAAATAAAATAAAAATCAAACTTAAGGTCTAATATAAAAATGACAGGTTAATAGAAATATATTATTTTTGTTAAGTCTGTTATTTTAAAAATAATATTTTTCTGTGAGCATATTAAATTCACCAAAGGAGACATTACAAATAGAAAGATCTCTATCCACACTTATCCTGAATTCCATTGCTTCCATTGTAATATTTTCATGTTTTTCCATATGATATACAATTGTCAATTATATATATATGTATATATATATTACTGTATGAAATGACTTTTGACATACACATATATGTTGAAGTAATTACCACCATCTGGCTAACTAAGATAATTTTAATTTATTTGTGAGAGTTTGAATTTATTTTTGTGATTTAAAGCCTATTCTTCTGCAAAATTCAAATATAGATTATCATTAATTATAATTACCTGGATCTACAATAGATCACCAGGATTGATTCATTAGATTTCACCATTTCTGTGTGGACATACATTTTGTAAGGTCTACGCTCTGATGTATGGAAGTGTGATATTCACGTAATATTTTCTTATTCTGTTGAATTGTGCAATGAAGGCTGACATAGGGAGGACTGGGCTACAATCTATACACCCCTGTGAAAATAAAATAGGGAACCACTTAGAAAGTCTTAGAAGGAAAGTGGAAAAACAAAACTACAAAAATAAAAGGCAAGGAGCAATCAATAAAGTGGTACAAAAGGAGAAAAACATAAGAAATTTAGATAATGTCTTAGGGTTTCTATTGCTGTGCTAAAGCATCATAACAGAAAGCAACTTGGAGAGAAAAAGTTTATGGCAGCTTATGCTTCCACATCACAGTCCGTCACTAAGGGAATTCAGGGTCAGAAGTCAAGGCACAGACCTGGAGGAAGGAGTTGAAGCAGAGGGCAAAGAGGAATACTGTGGGACAAGGATCTTGTATCCTGTAAAAATTGGTCACTTGTACTGGTTTAATAAAATGCTGATTAACCAGTAGCCAGGCAGGAAGTATATCCTGGGTGACCAAAATAGGAGACTTCTGGGAAGGTTCAATCTGTAGTCATCACCCAGAGGCAGAGGAAGCAAGATGAGAACGGCTCACTAATAAAAGGTACAAAAATCATGTGGCTAACACAGACAAAAATTATGACTTAATTTAAGATGTAAAAGTTAGCTAATAAGAGGCCTGAGCTAATGGGCCAACTAGTTTATATTTAATGTAGGCCTCAGTGTGTTTCTTTGGGAATGAATGGCTGTGGAACTGGGCAGGAAAGAAACCTCTGTCAACAAAGGAATTCTACTTAATGACTTGCTCCAATGGCTGTCTTACTTTACCCAGGACAATCAGCGCCAGAATGGCAGCGGTACTGACTGTTTAAAGTGAGATCTGTGAGTCAGCTTTCTCCTCATCATTGGCCAGCTTGTTTGAAGCATAGAGTTTAAGTGTCACCCTCAACTTACCAAGTTGGAAAGGGTAAAGTAACACAGGGCTCATGCCTGTAATAAGATTTGAGGAGTGTGCCTTTAGAGTGCCTGCACTGTTAGTCATGAGAAACAATCCCATCTTTTAGCATTTCATGAGATGTTTCTTTTTCATGAGCTGTGCACACTATATCTAATTAGAACATTGAAGAAGTAAAAGCTCGGCTTTCCATGATATCTGATAACTTCTGGCCACATGTTCATCATTATATCAGAGAAAAGCTGAATCTACCTTCATATGTACTCCTTTTGCTTGAGAAAATGTAAGAGCAGATTCAATGAAGTAGAAACCACATATTTGTACAGCATGTGAAAATTCTCAAAATGCTACTTTCACATTAATTTCTTCATCCCAACAGAAAAGAGAGGCTATTGCTTGATCTCTTCTTATCTTTTTAGAAGAAACAAAATCAAAGAGAAACAGTGTGATGCAAGCATGAACAAATGGCAGTCATATTGTCATGGAAGCTGAATTAGATGGTGATATTAATATTTGCAGTATCACATTGGGAAGGTTCAAATTTCTACCAAAAGGTAAATGTCTTTAGCAGAGTGATTTGGTCACAGTGGTTTCTAATGTTGGGATACCCAGAGGAAAACAAACACATACTAGCCATTCATTTTATAGGCCCATCCTTCAAAGACTGGAATACATTTGGTTCTAACAGATCCTTGGTATTCACCATGTCCTACAAATTTCCCAGACAATTCTCACATGCAGACAAGACCGAGAACCAGCAATCTGTTGTAATGCATTGGTATTGTCGATCTCAGTCCCTTGAGAGTGAGTCCTGAGAAGCAAACACAAAATAACCCAGAGGGAATGAAAAACACACATTGCTGGGTTACCCTGCCACAGGTTCTACTATAAATAATGCAGTTAGAGCAAAGTTTCAAGTGATTATGATGCTTGCTTTGGCAGGGCTTCGCAAACTTAATTGTGCCTGCTGAACCTCTGGGGATCTCTTTAACATGCAGGGTCATTCTGTAAATGTGTAACTGCTGCTGCTGATCCTTGCTTATACTTGGAGTAGCCAGAACCTTGATTGCCTGATTGACAGCTAAACGCTTGATGATTTTAAGAAGTGGGATGATGTCAACAGAAGATAATCCTAATTCCAGACAGACAGTGAGAAGAAGAACCTGAGGGTATTCAAGGCATGGATGCTATTTTTAAATAATTTATAGTAGAAGGTAGATTTATTTAGGATACTTGTAACATTGAAAGACACAAGAAAACACGGCTAAAACAATCACAGGAAAGGAAAATATTCTTGATATGGAATTCCATAATTAAGAATTAGGATTAAAGAATCAAAGATGTGGAATTATGTAGACAGCATTTACTTATGAAATAAGAATAAGGATAGTATTACCCAATTTGCAGAGACATTTTAGTTCCTAGTACTTAACATGACACATACTCAATATCTAAATATTATATAGTATATTTTTAATGTGTACAGGTGTTTTGCCTGCATGTATTCCCATGTAACATGTGTGTGCCTATTGAGGCTACCAGAAAAGAACATGGAATCCCCAGGAATTGTAAAAGTATAGCAGGTATTTTCTTTTGGGCTACCAATCAGCATCCAAAACATGTCATGGAGATTTATTATTAGTTGTGAATGCTCGGCCAGCTTAGCTCTTTTATGGCTAACTCTTTTAACTTAAATTAACCTGTTTTTCTTTATTTACATTTTGCCTCAGGGATTATTACCTTGCTTAATTCCATATATCTCACTTTACTGCTTCTCGATGTCTGGCTGGCTAGCAGCTGCCTGGCTTCTTGCCCCGGGTGTGTTCCTTATTCTATCCCCCTTCTCTCATTCTTCTCACTTTCTCTCAAGCTTAGATTTCTCCTATTTATTCTCTCTGCCCACCAGCCCCACATATCCCTCTCCTGCCTAGCTGTTTGCTGTTTAGCTTTTTAGTGGATCAATCATGTGCCTTAGGCAGGTACAGCCAAATACAAAACACCCGTACATAATTAAACAAATTTAGCATAACCAAAAGTAGCACACCTCTACACAGTTAAAGTAACATTATGCAGCACAAAAAATCTAACACATCTCTTCTCAATTAAAATAATATTTTACAACATAAAAGATTGTTCTGTTCTGCCATGTGGCTTCTGGGAATTGAACCCAGGTCCCTTGGAAGAGCAGTAAGTGCTCTAAACTGCTGAGCCATCTCCCCAGACATAGGTAGTACTCTTCACTCACTGAATATTAATTATTCTTCACTCTCTTGCAAACATAGTTTCATATATTTTGTCAGTTGCATCATTAAATATCTATTCACTTGAGGATAATGAAACTAAAAGTATAGACAAAAGAATATTTTTCTTTAATTTCATGATGCATATTAAAATGTTTATTATATTAAGGTAAAACAGTTCTGCAGACCACTTTCAAGACTTACCTAAAGGATATTAAAAATTGAGTTGGAACTATATTTTAGAAACCATGTTTTGAACATTTTTTTGTGTAAAGTACTATTCTCAAGCAATAAAATAGATGCTAACAGATGTTTTTTGATATTAAAGCAATTCCAAAGTACATCTTCAAAGAAAATAACATGATCAGAAATGGTTCTTTCACTGTGAAATAGTCCTTCTATGCTATACATCTATCTAGTTTTGGAGATAATCATTTAGTTTTGAGATACAGGATTATTTTGCATAATGTTCATTATCTACTTTTCACTCTAACCTTCAGTACTTCAATCATATGGATTATAATTTTTATTAGCATTTCCTTATATTTTGTTTTCCTCATTAAAAAGGAAGAGCTATGAGAACAGTGTCTCTATCTCTGGGATACGTTGTGTTGTATTTCTGCATCAGGATGGTCACATTCTCTTTTTTCTTCTGCCTCATGGCTCATTAGTTCACTTTAAGTCCTTATTCAGATGTGAATATATTTCTGCAACACTACAGCTAAGGTAACCATACCCATTTCTCCTTCCTGATGCCTTTCATCCTATTTATGTTTCTTCATTATATTTTATTGTATATATCATGATCTATTTATATGGGTAGTTATGGTGTATCTACCCTTCACTAGGAAAAAGATCTAATGAGAGAAGCATGTTTTTCTTTTAACCCAGACCATTAATGTAGTAGTGTCCTCTACAAAGTAGTTACTTAGTGTGTTATTTTAAATAGATTAACATAATATTCTATATTAGAGAAAATATTATATGGCTATATTCTGACAGGAATAAATGTAATTTATTTTCCCAAATTTTAACTATAATTATAACAACACTATTTTAAAGTTTTCATAGAATATATTTTTTCTTTTCCTTCTCCAACTCCTCCCAGACCCCCTCCATTCCTCCCTACCCACACAACTTCATGTTCTTTCTTTCACTTAAAAAATCCCCAATGAACCAAAACAAAAGAACAGAAATAAACATAGATTTTTGTTGGACAAATACTCCAAAGTGTGAAGCCCAAACTGGAGTGTAGTTGATGTACCCAAGTGTCACTACATAGGAGAAGATTGATTTTTCTCTCCCCCGGAAGCTAGTGATTGTGGATTGCTTCTTGGTTAAGGGATGTCTGTCTTGAACTTCCATAGGTCTTATGCATGCTGTCATTGTCTCTGTAAGTTCATGTGTGCATCACTTACACTGTGTCTGGAAAACTGTAGTCTGTTAATATTAGCCATGATCTCTGGCTCCTATTATCTATTATTCTCCTCTGCCCCTGAGCCTCAAAGAACAGGGTGTTATAAAAATATATGCTTAATTTAGTGCTGAGTAAGTAATCCAAAATCTCTCACTGTCTGCATATTGTTCATTTGTTGTTCTTTATGGTAATTACCACGTTCTATAAGAAACTTCTTTCATGTGGGTTTAGTGATGCACTACTCTATGGATATAGTCATATGTCATTAGGAGTCATTTATTGATCTGTTCATTTAGTAAATTAATATTAATAGGTTTTTCCACAAGGCCTATGACCTAGCTAGTCTTGGGTTCTTGGTCTCATTGACAGTGCTAAGAAAGGTTCCATCTATTAAAAAAAAAGGTGGTTACTCCCTTAATATTTGTGCCACTATTGCTCCAGTGGGCATTTCTTGAAATCAGGTCAATATTTGTATCTTTCAGGGTCCACAGCTGAGTGAGATTATGATTTTTTTTTTTTTACTGTAGGACAATGGTCTTGTACCCTGTAAAGATTTATCACTTGCGTTGGTTTAATAAAATGCTGATTGATCAGTAGCCAGTCAGGAAGTTTAGGCAGGGAACCAGTATAGGACAATTCTGGGAAGAGGAAAGAGATGCAGTCATCAGTCAGATGCATAGGAAGCAAGATGAAAAAAGCCTCACTGATAAAAGGTACCAAGCCATGTGGCTAACAAAAACAAACATTATGGGTTAAGATGTAAGAGTTAGTTAATAAGAGACCTGAGATAATAGACCAACCAGTTTATAATTAATGTAGACTTAAAGATAGTTTCTACCATTTTTGGAAAGAGATTTCTGACTCTAAACATATGTGATTTGCAATTATCAGTGCAGAATGAGGAGATTTCAATTATACTGGTTGAAATAGTTCTGGTACTTGTATTATGCTAAAGAATATAGTTTTATTCCACTGGAATAGCCCATAATATTCCATTTTCTTCTCAGATATGCCAGAAGGAAGTAAGATAAAATGAAGTTTTCTTCAGTAAACTTGAATAACTTGAGAATTGAGCATTTAATTTGGCATTGGATAAAACTGGCTTCTTGAATATTGAGTAAAGAGTAAATTTCTTATGTAAATGCAGATATATTCTATCATTTGTTCAGTAGATGGGCTCTTTAAACAGCCAATTAGAGGATTATCACAATTTTTATCAGATTTATTGCTCAAAATAAGTATCCCTTATGTATTATATAGGATGCATATGTGTTTCTAATTACTGAATTTTAGTGATAGGTATGTGGAACTTATATAATGTTTTACATCCCTTTGTGTACAAAAGTAAAAATGATTAATGAACAAACAGTGCAATTGGGTAAATGTCTGAAAATAAGGAACTATGTTATGGCTCTATAATAGGATTCTTTGCAGGTTCTGAACATTAATACCATGTATATGTATTGAGGGGTTAAATTTATTCCTTTTATACTACATATATTCCGTGATTCCATTTCCCAATCTGCACGTAGTGTGCTCGATAAACAATAATTTTGTACATACTGATTTATAGATGCATTTTAAGTTCTTAAGAATGTTTAAGAAATTATATATCTGATGTGGGAGTGTCAATCAATCTGTTGATTTCATTGGCTGAGCAATAAAGAAACAGCTTGGCTGGCCCTGATAGGTTAAAAGATAGGTGGGAGGAGTAAACAGGAGGAAGAGGAAGTGAGGTCAGACTCTGCTCTGCTTCCGGAGAGACTCGACAGCTCTGTGCTCTGGAGCAGGGATGCCATGCTCCGCTCTCCCGATAGCTCTGCTCTCTGAGGCACACGCGATGAAGCTCCGACCCAAGATGGACATAGGTTAGAATCTTCCCGGTAAGCACACCTTGGCATGCTTACACGAATTATTAGAAATGGGCTAGTCCAGGTGCGAGAGTTAGCCGAGAAGAGGCTAGATATAATGGGCAAGCAGTTCTTAAATGAATACAGTTTGTGTGTTGTTATTTCGGGCATAAGCTAGCCAAGCGGCCGGGGTGTTGGGGATGCAGCCCCGCCACACCTATTTCAACAATATAGCCTCACATCTATCTTATGACTGACTCACAGACTCCATTACTATAACCATATCTTTAAAACACAGAAGTTTTAAAAAGTTAAGATACTTTTATACCACTGTGAATAGAAGTTAAAAGAGAGGTTGTTGGGACTGTAACCAGAACATAGCCTTGGTCTTTGTGATTATGTCGGGCTGTCATTTACATATATTGCTGGACACACAAGCTATTTCCATAAGTTTTTACCATAATATTCCAAGTTCACAGTAGCTAATGATGTTCAAACATTTTGTTTGCCCTATTACATGAGGAATACATGATGTCAATAGACTAAAATTAAACATAAATGAAAATATCTTTTGAAAAATCCCATGTCCATTCTGAACCCTATCAAAAGGCCAAAGCAGTTTCTTTATTCAACCAATGAAAACAACACAAATGCAGAAGGACCTCCTACACCATAATATACATTAAAATATTTGTGATGGTGATTATTTTGTTCCCTTAAAAGACAGTATGTACGAAAGGCTGTAGCTGAGAATTTATTAGTAAAGAAACAAACAACAAATAACAAATAAACTACTACCCCTAGATATTACCACCCAAGGAAAATTATGGAATAAAGGAAAATTATTTAAGCATATAAAACATCAAGGAGTTTGAACCAAAATAATGCAGATAGGATGAGGTAGGTAGTTAACTAACAGTGTAAGGAAAGGACTGTCACAGACAAAGTTAGTGGGAAAAGGGCTGCCTAGGGAGGAATGCTTAGGAAAGCTCAGACAGGGAGACAGTAATGAGAACATAACTCTCCAACACTAGAATAGTTCAGATAGAGAGATGAACAAATAAGAAGGCAACTAGGAGAAAAGGAAAGTCAATTATTATGCTTGGAGGGAAGGACCGGGGAGGAGCTAGACTGTGTGGTAAGAGTCGCAAGGAATATGACTAGTGGAAAGAGAAGGACTGAGAGTTTGTCATCTACAAGATTATAGTAAAGAATATCTATTTACTTTTAGTGAGATGGAAAACTTAGTCAGAGGTTACTGAGCAGAGATAAAGAATCACTTACCTGTGTTGTAAAACAAAGCTGGCCAGTAAGTGGAAATAGACTTTAGGATGGCTGAAGCATGGAGAGATGAAAAGAATGAACAAATATAGCCATCTAGGCAGAGGTTCACAGAAGGACTAAAGTTGGTAGGCTTTTGGATTGTCTTTTAAATGGAGTTGGAAGGATTGGCATTTGTGCTTCTTGGAGGAGTGAGGAAGAATAAAAGTGAAGGATGGATCTACGGATTTGGAAAATGAACAAAATAAAACACTGTTATGGAAATGCCAGATTTGAATAGATAACTTGGATAAGTCTTCAGGAAGAGCGGATTTAACATTTTGCACAATTAAACCTGAATGTCCTTTTGGTGACTGGAGATTTGGCTAATCTCCAGTATCATCTTGATAGAATTTAGATAATCACCATGGGAAAAATTCCTAACATGTCTATTAGGGATTATTTAGATTATATTAGTTGAGATGGAAAGACTCACCTCAAATATATGCACTATCTTTTGGCGGGCTGGGGTCCTGGGTTTATCAAGGAAAAGCTGGCTGAGTGTAACCACTCATCACTCCCTGCATCTTGACTGTGGACATAAAATAATCAGCTTCCTCCCATCCCTGCTGCCACCCCTTCCCTGTTAGGATGTATCTTCCAACTGTGACATAAAAGCAACACTTGGTTACTTCAGGCTCTCTTTTCAAAAACAAGTAAGGAATACAAAGACTGCTGTATACCCTAGTGGAACAATTGAAGAAACATAGACTGGGTAATACTATCAATCTTCTTCTTCTTCTTCTTCTTCTTCTTCTTCTTCTTCTTCTTCTTCTTCTTCTTCTTCTTCTTCTTCTTCTTCTTCTTCTGTCTTTTCTTTGCTTTACTTTTTTTGCTTTTAATATTTTAATACATCTTTTAAGTGTAAATTTCACTTTCTAAAATTTAGATATCTCATACTAAGGGCATAGTTCAATAGATGTTTGTCTAGAATGTGGAAGGTCATGAGTGCCGTGACTAGCACTGCCAAAACATGCATGTGTGCAAACACTGGTAAGAATTCTCACATGATTTTTAACTGCTTGCATTTTCCTATAATTGACATTTGTCATTTGCTCTTCTGATTTCTTGGATGTCTTTTTTGGATAGGAAATATTTTTCTGTTAAATTCAATTCTCACTTTGTCGTCTTTATTTAAATTTTGTTCATAGTTCCTTCTTTGGTGTAGAGGGTTCCAATGTGCTAAGCAAACACTGCATGGTGCCTTTGGTTAGTCTGTTTGGGGTTTCCTTACCAACCGTGCCACGTAATAACTTATTAACCCTGGATGAACTTATTAACAGAACTTCACATAATTTATATAGGAGCTTAACCACACTTCACTTACTGCATCTCAGGTTTTGTTATAATGTATATAGAGCACATGGAAAAATGGCTGTCCTATAAGTGTATTAATGGTGTGTTAGCTATTATTGTTGTTGTTTTAGTTGTTTGAAATATAGTCAGACCAAGTGTGCCCACATAGACAATGAGGCAATAAATGCTATCTGGCACATTAAGAGTGTGCTTATGAAGACATAGAGTTGAGGGTAAGAAACATAAGTACTTTATATCAAACTTCTAATTACCCCAAAGACATTAACATTCCCTATTGATATCCAATGAATTTTTTCTTTATAAAGAAGACCCTCTGTTGGAGGAGATGATAATAATAACAGTAATTGGATGAGATTTTTATGGTACCATTAATAATAATTCACCACAGAACATTTTAGAAGTCATCCCTATTTTCTCATGAAATCAGCTTTACTGACTTTATACCGATAAAGGAAGCAGACAGATTATATTATGGCTTAGTTAATAAAGTGTAAGAAACGTAAGTGATTAACTACAAAGTACACAGAAAATCTGTAGCACATATAAATGAGAGCTATTATCATAATAATTGCTTTGCTTTATTTAACAAGTTTTTTTTTAATTCCTGAAATACTACAGATTGGAGTTCTGTTGAGTGATATAGTTTAACATAACTCTTATATGAGCATAACTTTCTTGGAAGTTAATGAATTGCAAAATCAGCTAATGTAAAATGATGAGAGATTTTGTATAATTGATGTTTTGAGGTTTATTAATTTTCAATGTGATGAAACATTTTTATTTCCAAATTATTAGATCGATAATGTAATGATTATTGATAACCACTGTATCAGCTATACTTAATACCCTAATAGATTGTACAGAAAACAGAGAGAAAGTATTTTTGTACACTTTATGTCACAATAATACAACTTGTCAAGTATGTTAATGGAGCCAAACAGTTATAATTACATAGAAAAATGCATATAGTTACTTTGTAAAAGACAAGTTATGGCATTCAAGAAAATGGTGTTTGCTCTTCTCATTAATTTTAGGTTATATATCAATTTCACTTTTATTCAGAGTCAGATTTAATTCCACATGATTTTTAGTCACATGGATATTCTGTCTCATTACATTAAATAATCTCAGAACCATAAACTCAGAGATCTGGATAAATCTTAGGTTCCTAAACATCAGGTAGTTGAATACTTAATTCATGTATATCAGATAATGACCTTGGTATTAGCGTTTACGTTTTGTTTATTCTCTCTGCTTGCTTCATTGTGTAATTCTTAATTGCCCTTGTGAGTCCCAAAGCACATAAATATTTGAGTATGTTTTCATAGCATCACAGCAAGTGCAAAATGAACTATGCTTGAAATTTATTTTAATTCTTTTTATTGTAATAAAACTATAATATAGCCATATTGTTTCAATAGAAATCTCAGCAATGTGTAGGCATCATCAGATTATGCTGAAGAACAGAAGAAACTCTTTATATATGGCAACACTTCAGAATGTGTGATGAATTATTACAGGAAACGTGACAACGTGGTAGGGACATAACACATCTGAAGCAGAAATAACCATTGTGTCTTTCTCATCATGTTAATTGAAAGACCAAATGGAGACTATGCCCATATGTTGTAAAAAACTCATATAAAACTCGCTTCAAAACACACATTTTGAAATACTGTCAACATTTTAATAAAAACAATATGTGATTCTTTATAATTTAAATGTTCCAGTTCAGAGAGAACATTAATAGTATTAAGTTTACTGGTGGTTTCCTATCATATCTAAGCAGGAGGATTATAGTAAAAATATTTTTATGCCTTATCTGCAGGCTCACAGGGAGAAGGCTATGGCAAACCTAATTGAATTCAAAATGAAGCCAGAGAAAAGTGGTGCTGTGGTGAAATTTTCATTAAAACAATTACTCATATCTTTATATGCTAATTCATATATAGATGCTAAAGCACAGGAGTACCTCATGTTATAAAATATATATACGATCTGTATTTGTGTGCCCATGAATATCCTACATGCTTGAGTAAAGTAAGTGTTCACAGTAAGTCCTGATGACAAATCAATGATCACATTAAATTTAAACTGCCATATTCTTACAGTAGTTTGAATACCTTTGAACCCAACGACATAAAGAAATGAAAAAGTGGAGGCAATTTTTAACAGATAAATTAACAATTATAAAAAATATATTGTTGAATTAATATTCATCCATCAAATTTTTTATTGATTTGTATGTGTTCTCAATTTCTAAGGAATAAAAAGTGAACCAAAGAAATTGTTTTTCATGAAGAATGTTGCAGGCTTAGCCATGCCATTCAATGTTGTAGACAGATTTTTATAAGGATGGTACCTATATTCTTAGCTTTCTTACGAGTCCTTCTTGTCGTTCTCCTCTTCCATTTTAAGTGTTATTTTTTGTTACTTGCCACATGAGGCAAATATAGTTCATATAACTTTAAATAATCCTATAAAAACAAATATTATTTAAAAAGTTTGTTCCATTATATTCTTATTAATACTTAAAATTTCAGCTAATGCATTTTTGAGGCTATTGTGCTTCTACGTAGAGAAATTTTACCATTACTTTCTGTTTTGTATACTTAACAGTATGTGTGTATGATAAAGTGAGTCCATATACATCCCTGAGCCAAGATACATGTCCAAGATTCCAGAGAATATAAATAACAAACATGATTCTGTCCACTGTTTTGAACATTACCTTGAAGGTGGCATCATAATCCATCTACATTATACATTTTCGACAAAAAACTATTTCATCAAATTTTATATTGAGAATGCATCCCCAGCTGCAAAATGCCTTTTTGGCAAACATTTCATTGAGCAAAAGATGTAGTTAAGTAAAAATATTTCAAGGCAAACATACTATTATTTGAAGTAGTGAGGTGTTAAAGTGTCAGGAAAAGTATCTACATATAGAGAATATGTATATGTCTTGATTTGTCAAAATAGTAACATTTGAACAATGTTTGGATTTAAGAAATGTTAATTGAATTTTTTATTGCATGCTAAACTGACCTGCATATCAAAATGAGACAGAAGCCACTCTGGGTGAAATAGGCATTGGTAGAAAAAAAAAGACAAGAAAATATATGTAATCAATATGTGATACTGGAGGTAGTAAGTGATATGTGGGATCATGACATGTAATCCAACTAACACAGATTGTGTATGCCATATTGACTGATAATGAACAAAATAATCCAGGTTAATGGTTTATATGTATGTGTTTATAGGATAAAGAGTGGTTAAACTTCAGAAATATATTATAGAAAGCCTTTTAGGAAGATGTGAAGGTACTGGCTCATTTATTAAAAGACCAGTATGTGGTTGACATGGAAAAAATTATATAAAGTGTTGGAATATGAATGTAACTAAAGGAGTAGGCTAGGTTTTATATATTGAATTATATGCCATATCTCTCACATATAAATGTTGATATCTCAGCTATTAGTACCTCAATACCTTGTTTGTAAATAAGGTGATTTCAGTTATCATTAGGTAAGATGAGGTCGCAAAAGAATAGGGTGGGCCCCTAAATCAAAGTGATATATAAAAAAAAGAGGATATTTGAGTGATTTAATATAATCAGATCTATGTTTTGAATGTGGAAGGCCAAAATCTAAAGAAGATTTAGGAGGACATCAAAGATTCTAGGTACTATGTAGGTAACATTTTAGTATGAGTTAAAAACTGATGAAAAATGTGTAAGCCAAAACTATTAAATCTGTTTTTTTATGAGCATGCCAGAAAATCATTTACCATGAACATAGAATCCTGGGGTGTGTGTGGGGAATAAAACAGCAACTTAAAGCCATCTGTCAATAAACGGCCACTTGGAGACAGATGAGGAAGAGGAGTATTCTCTAGCAAGATGATGATGAAAGAACTGAAGCAAAAAAGAGTTGTTCTCTTTCTTATGACTAAATTAGCAGTAGAGGGAACCCTATGATTTTGAGAACTGAACACCAAACTTACAAGGCAAAATAGCATTTTCCCACTACTTCACTATAAGCATGAACATGAACTTGAAAGATACCACAGTTTGGCAAATAAAATGAATATTAGCTGCAATTAACCGAACAACGATACTTAAAAATATAGGCACAACAGTTTATTTCCCCGGAAATCATTTTTCGAATCCATTCTAGGTTTTCATTAGAGTCAAACAAACTTCAAACAGGTTATGATTAATACAAAATGCTGATTTTTGCAGAGGACCAGAATTTGATTCCGAGAAATTACATAAGCAGTGCACAATTTCCTGTTAATCTAGTCTCAGGGTGTGTGTGCATGCATGTGTGCAAGCAAGTACCCCCACACACATGCAGGCACACAATTAAAAAGTATAAAATAATTATGATTTGCTTTCTGATTCTCATAGGGTATTAGGAAGTGGATATCCTAATATATTAAAATAATACAGAACACGATATATTTAGCCTGTAGCACCATTGGTAGTTGTGTTGTGTTACACCTGGCTTTGCACTGTATGTTTTGAATGGGGTTTGGGAACTGTCATCCATTCAGAGATGTATTGTGTTTCAGAGGCAATTGTATTTAGGATGGAAATGTTAGAAAAGGTACACCCGGGGAATAGAAAGTAAGTAATAAAATAAATCTGAAAAAATGACTTCTGTGGCAGCTCCACAGAAACTTTCAGCTTTATGCCAGTAAATAAAATATTCTATCTTAAAAAATGAATTTTGTCCACTGTTGAGAGAGAGAGAGATCTACACAGACACACAGACAGCCACAGAGACACACAGACACATACGTGCGTGCATACATACACACCCAAGCAGAGAGGGAGAGGAGAGAGAGTGTGAGTGTGTGCCTGGATTTTAAAATTATGGGTGGTGCACTGACCTGTAAAATTCAACTTCATAAGCATTAGCCAGTTCTCCTAGTTCATCAGGCAAAATCAGATTGATGATATAGTGCACCGCATGGCTTGGCAAACAAACGAGCTTGCCATTTTACTGAACTGCTAAGGTGTACTATTGCATTGCTAAGCAGTACAGAATGTGAAACGTTCCATACTTTCTAATATGTTAGGATCCACTAACTATTCTTGAGGATTTATGCAGATAGACAGAACACGACTAAAGAAGAAAACAGAAACTTTCTCTCCGACCATAGGGGCATAGCTGAGACATAAAAAACATCGGCGGCAGAAGGAATCTTTTCAGATTGGCTTTCTCTTATTGTTTTCAAATCTTCTATCCATTCTTTTTGAAGGAAGAGTCAATGCTGTATGGCTTAAAAAAATGTTACTCTTTGGGGGCACCGAGTGGCCAAGGAAAGTGATTTTGTGCAACCTTTCTGGGAATCCCTGAAGGAAGCTTAGGTGAGTCTATCTAAGCTGAGAAGTTCTTATAAAGAAAGTCACTTGAGATAAAAAAGTTATTTGAAACATTGGAACTTAGTTCAATGATTCCTGGGCATTAGGGGAACCACAAATGTGCTCATCTTCATCAAGTATTCCATTTATGAAACAACCTATTATTAATCTTGATTCTAAAAGTCACCCTGTGATTAATTGACTTCAGCTCAATAGACAGCACGTTGCATAGTGTCTGTGAGGCAGACCAGACAAGAGAAAATGAAGTAAAGGTCACTGTGATGAGCTGAGATAGTAAATAAAAAAGAAAAAGAGAAGCTGCTCTGACGATCAGAAGGACTGTTTTTGGTGAAATGTACGGTAATCAGTGTTATACCTTTAGTGGCAAACTAAATAGGGAAAAACTAATAGTTCAGAATTCTCAAAACATCACACCAATCAAACAGCTGTAATACTTGAATAGGTTTGCTTGTGTTTCCCTTCACTTACTTGCTAATGTATTCCTTTTCCTGTTTTGAAGAATAAAATAATACTTCCCATTAGAAGTAAGTAGTTTGTCTTAAAATATTTTTGCTTTATAAATGCAAAGTTTCATTTTTGCAATAATGATTCAATATAATATTTTGAAAGTTTGAAGCTAAAGCAGGTAAAATAAATGTTATGAAATAAAATAAAAAAGAATTGAGCTGGTGACCGTGCTCATGATTTCATTCCCAACATTCTCCAAAGGACACTATACTAAATTGTCCTTTCCGTTATGGGGGTGAAAGAATGAGCCTACCAGAGTCCTGGGCCTGACTTTTTAAATATTTTACTGTTTAGACACAAGTTTCATTTTGCAAATTTAGCTTCTTTTTATGGACAATGAAAAGCCTGACGTGCAGAAACCAGAGGTGTCATCCAGAAAATATGAGGCACATTTTCTTCTCAGAACAACGCAACGCAAGTGAAAATTCTTAGAAAAGTTGACATTACTCTCATCCTTGGAAAAACAGGAAGGATCAAACAGTTAATATTAGCACAGAAGGCACAATAGGAAGGAAGTAGCTGAGGGCAGAAATAGAAAATGAGTCAAAATAGTCTACCTCAGAATATTTCCTAGGGTTTAGGCAATTATTCAGTTCAAGTACTTTTAATTTCCTGTAACATTTCTTTTTAGCTAATCATTTATTAAAAGCATGTTTTGGTCAAAGTTTTATAGTTCAGATAAAAAAGTAACCAATAAAACCTTTGCCTACCATCTCTCCATCCAGATTGAAAGCTATTGTGAACAACAGTCATCAGTGTACCTGAAGCTGCCCATGTTTTTCTGTTTTTTTTTTAATCACAAGCTCACTTAAGCTTGAAAACAACAAAACAAGATGAGTAGAATAATCATCACTTTGTTATACAGGCAAGAAAATACCCATAAAGTCCTTAGTCTATGTACTTATAAAAAAAAAAAAGCATAGGGAGGCGAATCTCTCCATCTCCAGCTACTCAAGTGGTAAGGGCGAATGAACAGTTTCAGATAGTCTAGGCATACTAGCGTGAAGCTGTCTGAAAAATGAAACGTTAAAGTCAGGGATGTAATTTAGTGGTCATGTTTGCCTAGCATGGTCTAGACCCTAGGTTCCCAATAAAAAACATAACAAAAGATTGCATTACTCCATCCACATTTGTATACTCTTCAAATTTTATGTCACAACAGTTTTACTATACTATAAAATTGTTCAAAACTTAGTAAAAGTGCTTTCCTTTTGGAAGCAATGAAAGAATGATTACAGGCAATTATAAACTGCCAAGAGAAGGAGAAGTAGTCTTTCCTAGTGTTAAGTACCTTAAATGGTTATTCAATCTCAAATATTCTATCCTAAAAATGCAAACAACATTAAAGAGACTCGGTGGACTGCATTTGTATATTTACTCAAAAAGGCAGTTCAGTTTGAAAGTTACTGGACAGAGAAAAAACTCATCAGTGGTTCTTAGTTATGGCTGATACCATAATAATCTTGGATCTTTAAAATATCTATATTCAATATTTATCCAAGACTTATTAAGTTCTATATTTTAAACCTTTCAATATATTTAAATTTTCTTCCATAATTTCTAATCATTCTCAAGTAAATCTTTACAAACTTCAAGAAAGTCCAGAAACAAAGGAAAAGACTATAAGTAAATTTACAAAACTATTAGAACAAATCAAAAAGCATACTGACTTATTTGTAGCCTGAGATATCAGGGTGCCTTGGGATATGGCTAGTGACATCAGTTGTATGCTCACAGGTGAGCCCTGAAAAAACTTCAATGGATAGTTCTAAGCCTGTGATGACATAGGTAATTGTGAATCACAAAATGAAATGGAAAGAACTGGATGTGGAGAAGTGACTTGTAGGAATGAGAGCGTTGGCAGGTAAAAGAAGGAACAGTAATTAGAATGCATTTCATACATGCATGAAAATATATAAGAAAATAATCAATTAATTTCAAATATATAATGGGATAGTATCTAAGCAACAATCGGCTGTCTCTAATTGAGTACTCAGGCTATTACCTTCAAATGTAGAGTTAAGACTAAGGGAATATAGAAGGGGGCAGAATGGAAAGGTTATAAGAGCAAAAAAAAATCAAGGACTTTGCTGTGAGACTGTTTTCTAAGGATGTCAGAAGCCACACCCATAAAGTCTCACCAACATGACTACCAGGACATGAGCTTAACAGCAATCAACACCAATAAACATGCCAAAATAGACAGAGGAAAGTCCATGAGGCCTTAATCATACACACAGAACTGGAGGTAATTAAGAAATGCAAAGACTGTGAGAATAGTTTTCCCCAAGGAAGGTATATACATATATGTACATAATAATAACAAATGATAAAAGGGCACAAATTTGAAAGAGAACAGGAAGCGTTTATGGGATGGTTTGGATGGAGTGAAGGGAAGGGAGAAATGATATATTAAATTTCAAAAATAAAAAAAATATTGAACTGCATTTAAAATGCTTTTTTAGTTGAAATTTATCAAATATTAGATGAAAGTATTTTTACAATAAATCTGCATCATACAATTACTATATACACTACAGAGGTTATTTGCTTAACAATTTTTTACTGCTACTGTGCATATTTATGTAAGACATACAGCATTTATTTAATATTACTCATGTGACTACTGACTTGTTATGAAATACAATAAAAGATAAATTCTAACTATTTGGTTTATCTTTGAACTAGTTTTAAACATAGCCAAAATCTGTCAATAATATTTTCTTTTTGATTTTTTGGCCAGGGCTCTCTGTCTAGCTGTGGAGCCTGTCCTGGAACTAGCTCTGTAGCCTAGGTGGTCTTGAACTCAGAGATCTACCTGTCTCTGCCTCCTGGGTGCTGGTATTAAAGGGGCGGACCATTACTGCTCGGCCTAAAATTTTAAGCATTAGGATATGAAGCACATTGATTTACAGACTATCCTCTTAATCCAAAGACTCTTGTTTTATGCGTGTCATCAGCAATGATTTTAGACGCCAACGTTACTATTAAATACCCACCTCTGGTACAGCGTTTGCTTTATTCCCAAGGGAAAGATCTTTAATTTACCCCAGAACTGTTAGATCAATTTTCCCCCAAATACTGACACATTAACACACATGGCTGTAGAGAAACCATTTATTTTCTCTCTACTGAGGAGTCCCTATGAGATAATTCAAGTCCATCTATCACATTGCTAAGGAAGAATTTTAAGGGCAAACTAACTGGGAGGAAAGAAACTGATGGGAGGGCAGTCAATACCCATTGTGGCTGGTCTTCACCAGCTGGGTGTGCTTCAGCTGGCCTGGAACTGTCAACCAAAACTGCAATTATTGACCTTGCTAGAGGCTGTGGTTCCCAGGAGGCCGCATGAGAGAGAAAGGATGATGGATGCACATGGTGTTTTCTACAAACAGGAGGAATAATTTGAAGCATCCATGCTGTCACAGACCACAGTGTCAGGTCTCAGGAGTACCATAAGATTAAAATCATAAGATTTTGGAATGAAAATAGGTTCATTGAGAGTTCAGTTCAAGTTCTCATTAAAATGTTTATAAGAGAGGAGGAAATGCACAGGCCTTTATCACAAAGCAATAATAACTTATCAGCCAGGGAGAACGCTGTGACAAGCAGTATGAGAAAAGTCTCTAAGCAATATTTTATTCCACAGAGCTGTTTTTCCTTTCAAAAAAATGACTGGGAATACACTTTCACTGTAAAACTTCCATTCTGTTGGCCATAAAGCAAAGCACACAATTTTACAGTATACATGACAATGAAAAATGGTTTAGTCATATGTTCTAAATTTTATGTCTATTTTATGCTTTAGATAAGCCGTTGATTTTTGTATGAAATACATCTTTTAAATAAAAGTATCTCTTCGTATTAACTACTTTCTATCATATATCGTAATAACTTTTCTAAGGTATAATTTCTGGGATATAAAATTTGAGTGTTCAGTATGATATATTTCTTTAATCATCATCATCATTATCATCATCATCATAGTCCAGTTTTTAGCATTTATATCACTCCAAAGTATTTTCACACATATTTGTATCCATTCACTGTTCCTACCTATGAGCCCAAGTACCCATATATACTTTCTCTGCATGTATAATTTTGATTTTTGGATCTGTCTGATAAATGACTTAATAAATTTTGTATAATTTTTTACCATAATTTTTATCCCATTTTTATCATTTACATTCCTCATGTCATTATATACTTATATTTTAATCTATACTTTGTGGAACAACACTGAAATGTATGCATATACCACATTTATTTTTTCATTTACAAGTCAATGAACAATTGGAGAACTTTCAAATTGTGCCTGTTCTTAAAATGATCATCTAATTATTAAATTGTATGAATATATATTCTTATTCCATAGGTGTGCATCATGCAATTATTATAAATAGCATATATCATGAATGTTTGTGAAAACTATTTTCAAAGTATCAGTATGAATTTAATTCACACCAGCATTGTGTGACCATTAGTTTTGCTACCTTACTGTCAATATTTGCTAGTCTATATCACTATTGTCTGTCTTTTGGATTTTACACATTTATGACATGCTTTTGATATCTAAATATAATTCAAGTAATGCTGAACATCTTTTCATTTGAGTCACGGTGATTTATATAAAATCTTCAATAAAACTTCTACTTAACTATTTTAACTGATCTTCAAATGTAGTATGTTATTAATCAGCATACTGTGCTATTCTATAAAAGATCTATGTCTATATTGATTCAGATACCCTTTTCAAATCTGTAATATTTTTAATATGTGTGTGGTCAGCTCTAAAAAAGGAGGTACAATTTTATGAATTTTAGTTTATTAATATTCATTCTATCATTCATTTTTGTATCACATTTAAGAAATGTTGATACACTCAATAATTACAGAATAAGTCTTTTGTTTCCTTATTGATTTTTTCATGTTTAGCTCTTATTCTTAGTATTTTGTGAAGATTTATATATGTGCCAGTTGGGTTGATATGCTTAGAAGGTAGGCAAGGCAATAATTGTGATTGATAACATTTGTGATATGTACTAGGTGAGTATATATAGACTACTTTGAATAAGATTTCCTCTTGCTTATACTAGTCTTATGAGAAAAGTCTTCCACTGGTGTTATTTTAGCTAGAAGTGAGACTAGTTAACATATCTGTTATTACTTTCCAGCATTAAAAAAACCTAAGGTAATCTATCAATGTTAAGTTACATGATGTTAGTGCTTTTTGTAAAATGTCCTCATATTTGAGTATCACAGTTAAACATAATGGTAGTCAGGGAAAATTATTCAATGATATGTCTGATGGTCTAAGATGAATATGATGAGCCAACACAGTGATATCCATAAAATATGACCATCTGTAAAGGCACTTGAGGGAAAAACTAAAGATGGATTAGGCTCCAAGCAGATATTTGTAAACTATGGTTAGGGGAAAGATCTCTGTTACTTATATGACAATAAGATCTGAAATATTGTATTCCAGGAATATAGGCATGATTGCACTTGAAGTTTTCAAGGAATGACTTACCAAGAAGACAAGTTTCATAGAAAATCTGTATTTTACTTAATAGTATTTAGAAACAGAAACTCATCAGATGATGTGGGATTTCCCTCTGTACCATTTATTAATAAAGAAACTGCTTTGGAAATATAACAAAGCAGACATTAGGTAGGCAGGGAAAATTGGGCTGAATGCTGGGAGAGAGAAGGGCAGAGTCAGAGAGAAGCTATGGAGCCACCACTGGAGACAGATGTGCTGAAACTTTGCCGGTAGGCCACAACCTAGTGGTGAGGCACAAATGAATGGAGATGGGTCAAATTAGTATGTAAGAGTTAATCAATGAGAAGCTAGAGCTAATTGGGCCAAGCAGTGATTTAATTACCACAGTTTCTGTGTGATTATTTCGGGTCTAAGCTAGCTGGGCTACTGGGACAAACAAGCAGCTCTCGCTGCAACAATCAGACTGTTGGTGCTTGCAGCATTCTAGTTCAAGTCCTTTTGTCGAGAATGAATCTGTGAATTTTCAAGCCCCATACTCACTTATGCTGTGCAATTAAGTATTCACAGTATAGAACTGAGCTTTATAGAAGAGAAGCAAATAAACATTGACATAAATTGAATAATAAAAAAATCATTTTCATTGAGTTCGTTGGTCTCAGTAATTTTTAATAATAGTTTCAAAGCAATTAATTCTATTATCACAGAATATTTTATTATATGTAAATGATGATGAAATATGCATGGAAATATTCTTCCATATTATTTTGTTAATAGAAATGTGATACTAAAATGTCAATTAAAGTTGTATGGATTAAAAAGCTTTAGAGACATTGGGATTTCTATAAGATAAAAAGGCCTTTCCAATAGACTAACCAAGAACATTATGTTTTTGTCATTACACACTCTACATCTAGCACAAAAATCACAGCACTTAATATATGTTCAATAAATCATTTTTAAAATAATTGTTCAATATTTAATTTTTGTATTTGAGACTGTCAAGTTCTTGTTGGGACACTTCACTGTATAGTTATTTCTTTCAATGCAATCCAACTTTTTTATCCATATCCAATTATAAGCCACTTGAGTTGCATTAATGTCACTTTTATGGAAGCCATATTAGCCGCAACCCCATTTCCCTGCACCTCCTACCCAGAAAACTCACATATTGGACTAATGGTTAAAATTCAGGTTCTATTGGCCTCTTCTGTTGTTTGATGCAGAGATTTCTCAAAGGAAAGACATTGTGTCAGTTGAGAAACTTTAAAAAAATGCACCAATATAATTCATTATAGAAGATGTGGAAAAATTTTCTAACCAAAGGTTTCTAAAAGTCATTTTTCTCTTATTTCATGAAAATGAATAATGGATTGTATAAATTTTGTTGTTTAATTTTTAATTAACTTTTGTCAAAAATAAAGATATATTTTGATTGTTTTATATTACTTGTCTCAGAGTAAGTGAATCTGCTTTTTACAGTGTTCTACTGTCTTTGAAGACAATAAATCAATTTCAGTTGATGTCTAATCTACAATTTTGAAAAGACTTATTATCCAATGAGTACTATCAGTGGTTTGTTCTAGAGAGAACTTCATTAGTAATACAGATAATTAGGGACGGAAGACTGATGACTCATGCCTTTCTTTAACTTCCCCCTTCTCATAATTTTCACATTTTTAATTAAATTAAAAGGAGAAATGAAATTACTTTTAAATAGGAAATTAAATGAAAAACCCCAAGGCAATGCAAGAGAAATGTGTTTTTTTCTTAATTAAAAAGACAAATGCTATGCAATATAAAACTGCAAGAGCCTCAAGTGTGAATGTACATTAGGTGTTTGTGGTAGCTTATTTGATAAGTACTTAATTAAATTAATATTTTGTTATTTTTTCAATAACCCTTATCCATATTTTGCAAGAGCCATTCAGAATATCATCTACTAACTATCACAGGACCTTTTCATTTATTTCAAGTCTAAAGGTTTATAAGGTAGACATCCTCTGACTTCAACACTTTCATATAATTTAACCATTAGCGCTAGACTTCTTTTCCCTTCAAAACAGTCATTGAAGTATATATTATGATCTCAATTAGTTTGAAAAAAGTCATCTAATACTTCTAATACCACTTATAGCCAAAGAAATGTCTTCAGTTATCAAGGGACAACCTGTAGGAACTCTAGGTTAAGACAAGAACTAAGAAAATTTGTTGAAAAGGAAACATCCCTTCAAAAGTTTCTGATTTAAAAAATTTTAGAGAAAAAAAACCTAGAAAAGATTTCAATAGCCCTGATATGTTTGTAACCAATGACATCTATAGCTTGATTCTGTATGTCTCGTCTCATAATATCAGTAATAATTTCATTAACTCATAATGCTTCTCAAGTCAGGATTCACCCCAGTTTGTACTGCCTTACACTTAGGCTTAAAAAATAGAGCTACCATATTGTTGGCTTTTGGGTTAGCAGATAGCAACTGGGTCAGAGAAGTTCTTGCTACGCTAAAAAGCCAAGTTCATAAGTGTTTAATATACATGCATAAAATAAGTTTTGGTTATGTCTACCCACCATTCCATATCTTCCAATAGCCTCTCAGAGGTCACATCACTGAAGAAAATTGACTTTTCCTTTTCCAACAGCCATCAGTTGTCAGTAGCTCCTCTGCTAGGGATGGAATTTCTTCCTGAAAACTTCCTACTTCCATGCTGGGATTTTGCCTGCTTGATCCTGTGCATGTCTTGTGCATGTAGTCACAGTCATTCATATGTGCAACTGCCCTCTTGTCATCCACTGTCTCTGGCCTATACAATCATTCTGCTGCCTTTTTGTGATGGTCTCTGAACCTTAGGAGGAAGAGGTGTAATATAAATGTCCCATTTAGATATGAGGATTCTATAATTTCTTATTCTCTGCACTATGATCAGTTGTGGGTCTCAGTATTAGTTACCATCTACTACATAAAGAAGATTCTTTGGATGATAGTTGAGATGTGCACTTATCTAAATGAGTGACAAGAGATTTCACATACTTTAAGGTTGTTATTTAATAGCTGCTGTTGATGTTCTAGTAAAATTCATAATATATTTATACTGTGTGAGTAGTCAAGGATGGAATACAGGGCCATACAAAAGCTTGACTATCATTCTGGCACTGCACTACCTACATAGGCCTTGGATTGTTGAGCAAAAGTCTCATTATATAGCCCAGGATGGCCACCAATTCCTGATCTGGTTGTCTTTACCTCATTGGCTCTAGAATTACAAACATGTGCCATTGTGCATGGTATGTTCATGCTTTAATTTTCTAATATTTTGTTGATTTTGAAAAAAATATTTGATTTGTTCATAACTCTCTTATCCTTCTGAATTCATTTCTTCAGGATTCCTAGGTGCTTTTCTGGCTTCTTGCCCAATGTTGCCTTTGTATTGAAATGGATGTATACATAGGATGCTGATTGTCTGTTAAGTTCTGAACTTGTATCTTGCTCAGATCTGTGATAGTTTTATGCCCTAATCTGAAAATAACTAATTTTCAGTTAGCAATTCAATATGGAACATTCTTTTTAGATTCAATAGGACATTGTTTCTTTGTCATGTTTCCTCCCTAGAACTTGTATTTTTCAAATGGCAGATATATATTTGTTCAAGCAATCTTCCAATTGGCAAACACATATGAGTAAATAGGAATGTAGAAAAATAAGAGAGGAATGATGTAGGTTTTATATGAAGTATATAACATACTATGGGAACTCATTCTTATGTTTTATTTTTCAGATATATTCAAACTTGATTTGACAATGTACCTGGGATGTTTCTCTTTTCTAAAGATTTTTTTCTCATATAATGATTGGCTATAATATTTTACCCACAAATGTTATTGGTGACTTCGCTGGAATGGACACATTTTTCCTTATCAATCATTTTCTGTTTAGACCCAAGTGAGAACCCTATTTAAAGAAGAAAACAGACACAAGTAAATAATTGAATAACTTAGGCAAGCTTTATGTATGTTTTCCCAACAAATTTAACATTTGGAAGATTAAAACATAATGTTGCTTTATTTATAATATTAGCATTGCTTATGTTGAAAAGATAGATTTTAGATATTTAATAAGCTAAATTTGTGGTCTTCATTGTAATCCTCCCTGGTTATTATTACTTTCATTGTATTTATTATTTTGATATCTTAACTCTTTACCTGACAGTACTGCTCTTTCAGTTTTAACATTATTTTTTATTTTCATAAATGGCTTAGAAGAGCGTTGTGTAAAATTTGTACCAATTTCTTATAAAAATAAAATTGTGAACTAATGAAAAATCATAGTTTAAATTTTTCCTGTTCATTATAATTAGTTTTCTGGTTTTGTTCTATTAAAAATCTTATTGGGGGAATAATAAAAAAAAAAAGAACTTTTTGTTGTAGGAGGCCGCTTGTTAGTTCCTGGCTGCTCAGCCCCGAAATAACCACACATAAACTGTATTAATTAAATCACTGCTTGGCCCATTAGCACTCGCTTCTTATTGGCTAACTTTTACACATTAATTTAACTATTTTTTATTCATCCATGCATCACCACGAGGTCGTGGCCTATCAGCAAAGTTTCAGCACATCTATCGCTCCATGGCATCTCTCTGACTCTGCCCTTCTTCCTCCTAGCATACAGCCTAGCTTTCTCTGCCTAGTTCTGTTCTTCTCTCCCATAGGCTCAAAGCAGTTCTTTATTCATTAACCATTAAAAGTAGTACAAAGACAGAAGTACCCCCCACACCAACTATTTTCATATGAGTTATTATTAAACAAGTACTTAAAAACTGAATATTGAGATGCATAATTGAATAAGCCAGGTAGCAAAGCAGAGAAAAAGACAAAGAGAGAAGGAAGAGAGCAAAGTAGAAGGAAGAGGGAGAAATAACCAATTCTAGTTGATAAATAAAAAAGAAATATTTTTTAGAAATAAATTCATAAAATACTTTGCACATCTCTACAAGATTATTGATTAAAATGCCTTTGAAAAATAAGAGAGCATTTTCCTATTAGACATATCCTGACTCAATCATTTCCATTGTGTACCTAAATAAGTGTTTTATCTTCACAATCTTGCATTCTTTGAATGCAATTATGACTGACAATGTGATCACGTACATATTATCAGACCTTCACAACCTACATTACTATTATGTACTACTTTTTGATACTATAAACAAGCAATGATGCATATGTATTTTTCACTTGTTCTTCAAGTTTATTTGTCACAATTCAAGATCTTTTCCATAAGACTTCTTCCCAGGTTCTTTCTAAGGCAATCCAGCATATGAAGATGCCACTTCATTTAAATGACTTGCTCGAAATAAGCATCAATAAAATAGCTTTAACATATTAAGTATAATATAAATAAATACTGAATTTTAAAAACTAGAAGCTTTGATTTGTTCAACTCTATGAGGGTTAAAAATCACATGCACATGCTTTATTAACACTTGCTACCAAAATCATGGATGATAGTTTATGCTGGAGAGGATGTGGAGGAAGGGGAAGACTCCTCCATTGCTGGTGGGAGTGCAAGTTTTTACAGCCACTTTGGAACTCAGTATGGTGGTTTCTCAGAAAATTGGGAATCACCCTACTTCAAGACTAGGCAATATAACCAAAGGATGCGCACTCATACCACAAGGACATTTGCTCATCTGTGTTCATAACAGCATTATTCATAATAGCCAAAACCTGGAAACAACCTAGATGTCCCTCAACCAAAGAGAATGGATAAAGAAAATTTACACAATGGAATACTACTCAACAGAAAAAAAAAAAAAACGGAATCTTGGAACTTGCAGGCAAATGAATGTAATTAGAAAAAAAAAAAAAAACATTCTGAGTGAGGTAACCCAGAATCAGGAAGACAAACACGGTATGTTCTCACCCATAAGTGGATATTAAACTTAAAGGAAAGGATAACTAGCCTATAGTCCATGACCCCAGAGAAGCTACACAACAAGGAGAACCCTAAGAAAGACATTGATGCCCCTGGGAAGGGAAAATAGAAAAAAATCTCCTGAGAAAATTTGAAATGTGAGTGGGAGGGGGGAGCAGTAGTGATAAGAGAGGGTGGGAGGGGAGGTGGAGGAGAACTTCAGGAAATGGGATGGCTGAGATGGGCAAATGAGAGAGGGAGAGCAAGGAAAGAGATATTTTGATTGAGAGAGCCATTAAGTTTCTAGCAAGAAACCTGGCATTAGGAAATTCCCAGGAATCCACTAGGATGACCCTAGCTAAGACCACAAGCAATAGAGGAGAGGATATCTGAACTGACCTTCCCCTGTAATCAGATTGATAACTATCTTAATTGTCATCATAGAACCTTCATTCAGCAATTAATGAAAGCAGTAGAAATAAACAACTAAGCACTGTGCTAAGCTCCCAGAGTTCAGTCAAAGAGAGGGAGGAGTGATAATATGAGCAAGGGGTCCAGACCATGATGGGTATATGCACAGAAATACCTGACCTGAGCTACTGCGAATTCACTGACTCCAGACTGACAACAGAAGAACCTGCATAGGACCAAACTAGGGCTCCTGAATGTGAGTGACAGTTGTATGGCTGCGGCAGTCTGTGGGGACACTGGCAGTGGGACCAAAACTTATCTGTAATGCTTGAACTGGTGTTTTAGACTTTAGAGAAATAATTTGCTCAGCCTAGATATGGGGGGAGGTTCTTGGTACTTCCTTAAAGTGATATGCTAGACTTTGTTGACTCCAAATGGGAAGCCTTGGCCTCTCTAAGGAATGCATGGTGGGGGGGGTGTGGGGGGAAGGTGGGGAGGAGTGGGAGGAGGAGAGGGAGTGGGAACTGGGATTGGTATGTAAAATGAGAAAAGGTTGTTTTACAAGAAAAAAAGAAAAATCACATGCACCTTCATTATTAACACTTGCTATCAAAATCTTCCCACATAATATATGTTGATGATATTATATATTATTATATACAATATGTCACATGGATTATATATAATATATGAATATGTATTAGTTTAGAGGTCAGCAAAATTTAGTCCAACTAGCTTATCCTTATTTGTGTCTCTAAACAATAGTTGAACAGGACTTAGTCATGTTCATTTGATGATGACCCATGGCTATTTTCATGTTATAATAGAAGAGGAAAGCTGATGCAATAAAGACCATGTTAGCCTTACAAGCCTAAACTAGTAGCTTTGACTTTTCGTCTATAACTAAAATTTGTATAAGTATGTGGACGAAAGACCTTTTATACTTTTATAAATCTCTCAGCACACTACAGCCACTTCTGAATTAATTAGCTTGTGAATTACTGTTTTTCTATGGAAACAGTATCTAAATGTTCCTAAATGATATCATATCTTTTCATTTAGTAAAATAAATTTGGATTTGTCAACTTAAGTTCTCATTAAAAGGTTAAAACTTAGAAAGCTTTCCTTTCTACTCTGACAGTTTTTGTTCAGTTTATAAGTCAATAAACCTAGGATAATACAACTGTTGGCATTACCAAGGAAGTAGAATTAGGACCGTGAAAAAGAATTTTTAGGCTCAGGCAAGTTTCCATATTGGGACTGCCTTCCCTTTGTTGTTTTCTCTTGTATCTTACTTTTTCTACTTCTTTTAAACTATATCAAAATATTAATGGCTGCAACATTGAAATACAGCAACAAATAGCTTTATAAAATGGAATTATTCCTCTTTATAGTATCTCTCTCTGTATGTGTACATTTGTTTAATTTTTTCCTCATTTAAAACAAGCCATCAGCAAGGTTCTGGTAACACATGCCTTTAATCCTATCATTCAGGAGGCATAGGCATGTGGGTCTCTATGAGCCAGCCTGGTCTACAGAGTGAGTTCCAGGACAGCCACAACTTCTGTATACTGCTACAGCAGCTCTCAGCTACAAACAAGGCTACACAGAGAAACCCTGTCTCGAACAAAGAACACAAATAACAAAACAAATAAACAGAGAGTGCCTTCCTTATTTATCAACATGGTGAATAGTCCCCCCCCCCCCCGCCGCTATTAGAGTTTCATTAAACTCAATTTAGATTTGGCAAGAACTTCTTCACTGAGCAGAAATATTACAGGAGCTTTGGAAATTACAAAATGGACATCTCGTGGATGTGTTCAAATATTCAAATTAAAATCAGTCCTTTTATTTATACTTCTTAGTACAGCATACCCATACCTCAGAGCAAGAATGCAGAGAATTACCCCCAAACATTTTACTTCAGTGTTCTCTGTCTCCATTTCTAGTCTCAGTCCTCAGAAGGACAGATAAATGCATCCACACAGTCATCTTTACTCCTCAGTGTCCCCGTCATCGTTTCATACCCAAAGTCGATTTCTTTTCAGAGCAGCATCTATTAGTATTCTTTCTGGGAATCTGAGCTCAAAACTTAGCATCTTCCTATCCCATGATAGTCATAGACTGGGGGTACATTGTTTAGTTTTTTGAAAGTTTGTTTCTTTTTTTTTTTTTTTTTGGTAAAATGAGAGGGACAATAACTGCCATTGTAGTGTTAGCAGTGGGATGTTAGTGTTAAATGATACCTTGGCTATGTAAGAAATGTTTAAGTTCCATCAACATTCACATACTGAATCCAATTCTTTGTGACTTTTACTTTTACAATTTGTGATAAAAGTTAGAACAGGCACTAAATAATAAAAACACAAAATTTATATTTTTTTCCTAGAAAGATGGTGTAAAATAATTGAGAATTTGCAAAAATTTTGGCCTAGAACTAACTTGAAGAATTGAAAGAGGAAACTCATAGCTTTCTATAACTATGGCAAAGTATCTGAGACAATTTAAAGAAAAAAGAAGAAAAGTTTATCTGGGCTCTTAGTGATAGTGGTTTTAATTCACAGTCACCTTCCATGTTGTTTTGAACTTGTGGGGAATTGGTATAGTTATAGCACAAGCAGGTGTTAGGCTAAACTTGTTCAACACTTGATGGCCAGGAAGGAGCTTGAAGGAGGAGTGTCCTTAAATTCAACTCTTCTAGGGTTGGATATTTTGAATGAGAGTATATTACGTGAGCAAAAATTACTATATGAGACTTAATGATATGTATATTTTCTTAGGGTGAATCCCATAAGAAAATGATTCTAAAATAATACTCAATTATCTCAAGTTTTATTATCCATTATTACCTCCTTAATATCAGTGATGCATATACCAAATTATTATAGGTAAATAATTATTTTATCCTATTGTGAGGAACATTTTGAGTGTAATTAAAGTATATACACAACAAACATATGTTAGACGATAAAATATACACGCACTCGTAAAATAAACTCTAGTAGCCACAACCTTACACAATAGCAGATAAACAGGAGTACAGGTGGATCATATTATAAAGATAGTAATTTTACTACTTAATTCACTTTGGTCTTTAAAGCAGGTTAAAAGAGCAATAATAGATAAATATTTATTCTGAAATAAGCATCCTTTGGAATCTCACAATATTTAGCTTGTATGTCGATTAAATTTCAACCACATGTTGCTTGAGTCTTAATACTTCTTTGGTCAGACTGTGATTTGAACCATTTATTTTAACACACCATTGCTTAATATATCGTTAGACTATTCCAAATGAGATAAAAGTGTAACTGGGATTTTCAGAGGCTTCTGTGTATACAAGTACTTTGTTTCTTAGCAAGAAACAATGATGATTAATAAATGCACCGTAATAGACTATCAGGTACCTCATTAGCATTAAGGAAGAATTTATGTCATCTCACCAGAGGAAAACTGATTTCTAAAATAAGGATATGTGCAGGTCCACAAGCAGCAGGTGAACCCAGATTTGTAACATTTTAATCAAGTGTTTTAAAATATCAGAGCTGAAACTACATCTTTTCAGACAACTAATTAATACAACATATCTTAGTTCTTTTGCTCTTCAAATGTCTTTGTTAGTTTCTAAACAGAGCAGTCTAAAGCAGTGCGTCTCAATTTGAAGCTCATGATCCCTGTGGGATCACATATTAGATATTGTTATATCAGATATTTTTATTATAATTCACAACAGTAACAAAATTACAGTTATGAAGTAGCAAGAAAGTAATTTTGTGGTTGGAGTCAATGCAACATGAGGGAACTACAGTAAAGGGCTGAATCTTTAGGAAGGTTGAGAAGCACTGGTCTAAAGTATAGATTTATACACTCTAATTTAAAGGCCAAAATATATCACATGACTTATTAAAATAAAGTATAAACAATTTCCATCAAAATATTTCTTAAAGATGTTATGAAATTATATTCACTCACAATTACATAATTATACAGTGTTTAGTCACGTATTTAAACAAGACATGCTTTCATATAATTCAAATTATATAGAGATAAATATTAAAAACTAGTTGGTATTAGGTATTATATTACAAATTTTTATCAATTATACTTTTAATTACTATCTCAATCTGTAAATGTACTCATTAAATTGTAAGTTACTTAAAGTTTATTTTTTCTTTAACTGAAATAATTTTCTTTATTTTTCTAAAACTATTAAATATACGGAAGTGTTTTTCAAATTATTTTGAAATTAATAAATGATACCTGTAAAATTTTTGTATAATATTTGTATTATGGCAAGGGAACCTATCCTATATTATTTTAAATTTTATTTTAGAATTGTATAAATTGCTATTATATTTATATCGTTTATACCCTCCATCTCTCCCTACTTCTCCTATGTACCCTCCAATCCCTCTTAAGTTCATGACCTCTACTTCTATATGAATATATACACGTGTACATAAAACCCACTGAGGTTATAGTGTTGCTCTCATGTATGTAGGTTTAGGGCTGACAACTTTGGATTGTACAATCTATGAGGGTGTCCATCCCTGAAGAAACCCGAGTCTTCCTGTCTCCAAAGTCATTAATTTCCCATTCTCATCATTGAAGCAGGACTTCTTGAAAAATTTCCCATCCACATTGTGATGTTAACCAATGTTGTAATCATGTAGGTCTTGCTTAAGAAACTTATTGCTGAGATTTTATAAGCAGCCGTCTCAACTCTAGAACACTAGCAATTGTTCAAGTCATCAGGTTTGCATCATCTTTCTTCCTCTTTCATTTTGTTCCCTAAATTTTAAATTAGGTTTTGCATTTTAGATATGTAAGTTAGAGTTGAAACCCCATAGTCATTTATATGCATTTTGACTGGTTCTTGATCTTGGTAGAAGTTCCTGTCTACTGTAAAATTAAGTTGCTTTGATCAGAGATGAGAACTACACTTATCTGCGGCTTAAAGGATAAATATTTAGAATACAGTACATTAAAATAGATTGTTTAAATAGAATGGCAGTAATTGGCTCTTCTCCATGGGCTTTGGTTTCTCCAACCATAGGCATTTGTGATCATACCTCTCAAGTATACAGCTTGCCAGGAAAGTAGAAAGGGACCAGAAGATGGTCTAGAGATGGAGGGAAATGAAGAAAAGGGGATTTGATTCTAAGTGGGGTGGGTAATGAATGTAATACACTGGGAGAGGACGAAAGGAACAACAAATATCACTAAGGATATTTGAAAAAGCCATAAGGAGCCAGGCGATGGTGGCGCACGCCTTTAATCCCAGCACTTGGGAGGCACAGGCAGGCGGACCTCTGTGAGTTCGAGACCAGCCTGGTCTACAAGAACTAGTTCCAGGACAGGCTCCAAAGCCACAGAGAAACCCTGAGCAGTAAAAAACAAGGACTTCTTGAAGTTTGCAGGCAAATGGATGGAAATAGAAAACACTATACTGAGTGAGGTAAGCCAGACCCAAAAAGAGGAACATGGGATGTACTCACTCATATTTGGTTTCTAGCCATAAAGGACATTGAGCCTATAATTTGGGTTCTTAGAGAAGAAGGAGAACCCAAAGAAAAACATATAGGCATCCTCCTGAATATTAACCTTCATCAGGCGATGAAAGGAGACAGAGACAGAGACCCAC
>NW_026068117.1:1366209-1376819 GCF_014885135.2 Alexandromys fortis | reverse complement strand
CTTCTGAGGCTATGCAAGGGTACAGGTAATATTTAATAAATAAATTAATTAATTAAAAAAAGCCATAAGAAGTGTTTTTAAATTGTATTCAAAATGCACACACACATGTGTGCACATGCACACACACAGATTACAATATCCCAGTGTCATGCACAGGAAATCTCCCTTTGAACTTTTGAATTATTTGTTTGAGAATCAAAGAAACTCCTCAAACAATACAAGCTATTTTGTCCTTAAGTCAAAAGAATACTACTCCCCTTTTAATAAGAACCCAGAATCATGAAATCAGGGTTTTCATGCGACTGTATCAGGAAAAGAGAATAACCAAATTATTTCACTTAAATGAAGTTGTACAGATAATTTTAACATTCAACGCCACTAAAATAATTTTATAGGGACTAGAATCTAAGTAGTCACAAAATGGGTCAGGCAAAAGTAAATTCTGAACTATACTGTTTTCTCTGCTACCAATGATCTTTATGGAATGCCAACAAATTTATTCATGCAATTCTATTTTTTTAAAAAACGGACATTACTGTATAGTACATAAAACCCCAAACTCTGAAACAGTAAAGGCTTGACCCTGATGTTGAAAAGAGAGCTAATGGGTAGACCAGTAGGGTTCTAAAGGAGATAATGGTATCCTACTGATAAGTCAAACTTAATGCAGCGCCAGAAAGTCAAAATTGATTTTCTACCCACTAGTGAGGTCCATTCTCTCCCTAAGTGAATGTAGGCGTAGTGAAGATGGAGTTTTCAGGTTTTGAAACATTATTAATGCTTCCAGTTTGAGTGCCCAGAAAAAGTATTTCATTATACTGACCTAATAGTGAACTCTGTCTCAATGATGCATCTAATGACAGAATTTATAAGTTATGAATATTCTACAAAATAGAAGGCCACATAGTATGTTTAGATTGTTCAGCTTCATGCAGCAAAGCAATGATTACAGGGAATATACTGCTTCTGTTTATCAACTATAAAGGCACAACATGGGCTTCTCCGAAACTTTCAAACAAAATAAGAAAAAGCTATTGTCAAGAAAGGAAAGGTAGAATATATGCCTACTTTTTGTATCAATTACTACAGCTACTATTATTTTTATGAGACTTTTTTCTTGTTTTCCTGTATGTATCCTTTACATATAACATACACAAGGACAATGTTATTATTATCAATCTCTAATTAGATGACAGCCAAATAGTTTATTTTATAGGCTGGTTGATTTTACTCTATACTTTTCTCAATCTATTTCTTGAATCCTTTGAAATAATTTTATTTACCAATTTAAAAAAAAAGAAGTGAGTTCTTTGCATATTTTGGAGATCAGACCTCTGTCTGATGTGGAGTTAGTGAAGATTTTTTCCCATTCTATAGGCTGTCATTTTGCCTGTCACGTCCTTTGCTTACAGAAGCTTTTCAGTTTCAGGTGGTCCCATTTATTAAATGTTTCTCTCAGTGTCTGTGCTATTTGGCTTATATTTAGGAAGTGGTCTCCTGTGCCAATGCATTCAAGTATACTTCACATTTTCTCTTTTATAAGAGGTCTGATCTCCAAAATATGCAAAGAACTCAAGAAATTTGTCATCAAATAATCCAAAAACTTGGAGTACAGACCTAAACAGAGAACTCTCAACAGAGGAGTCTAAAATGGCTGAAAGACACTCAAGGAAATGTTCAACATCCTTAGTCATTAGAGAAATGCAAATCAAAACAACTCTGAGATTCCATCTTACACATGTAAGTATGGCCAAGATCAAAAACACTGATGACTGACAGCTTATCTAAGAGAGGTTGTGGGGAAAAGGGAACATTCCTGCATTGCTGGGGGAAATGCAAACTGGTACAGCGCTTTGGATGTCAGTGTGGTGATTTCTCAGAAAATTAGGAAACAACCTTCCTCAAGACCCAGTAATCCCACTTTTTGGTATATATCCAAAGGATGCTCAATCGTGCCACAAGGACATGTGCTCAACTATGTTCATAACAGCATTGTTTGTCATAGTCAGAACCGGGAAACAACCTAAATGTCTCTCAACCATAGAATGCATAAGGAAAATGTGGTACATTTACACAATGGAGTAGTTCACAGCAGAAAAAATAACATCTTGAATTTTGCAGGCTAATGGATGGAGCTAGAAAACATCATTTTGAGTGAGGTAACCCAGACTCAGAAAAACAATTATCACATGTACTTACACATAAGTGGTTTTTAGTAACCCAGACTCAGAAAAACAATTATTGCATGTACTTACACATAAGTGGTTTTTAAACATAAAGCAAAGAAAACCAAACTACACATCACAATCCCAGAGAACCTAGACAATAATGAAGCCCCTAAGAGAAACATATGTAGATCTAATGTACATGGGAAGTAGAAAAAGACAAGATCTCCTGAGTAAATTGGGAGCATGGAGACCATGGGAGAGGGTTAAAGGGGAGGGGAGAGGCGGGGAGGGGAGGAGAGAAAAACGTGGAGCTTAATAAAAATAATAAAAAAAAGTGAATCCATGTAGACAAATCATAGCCACCTTCTCATCTCATTGTATTGTCCATATTGTGAAGCTGCTCATTAATATCTTGTCCAGGTAAATATATGTATACATCTTTTTTTTGTCCAAATTCGTTAATCTCCATTTTGAAATATAATTATTTCTTGGATCAGTCTCACTGGTTTTTAAAAGAGTCACTAATTCCTTTGTGTGCCTATCTGATATTAAATCTTCTAAAACAATAGCAAATGTAATTCATAAATTACTTGGTTTGTCTCTGGAACTTGATTTTGTCAAAGTGGCACAAAGAAAGAGATTAGAAAGTACTTTTTTATCAGGTATACCTCATTCTCTTGTTTCTAAGAAGCCTTCTGCCAGCATAAGAATGAACCCTTAAGGGTTAAGTACTAAAAAAAAGAGGTAATTGAAGTCAAGTTAGCTGAGGTTCCTGGCATGAGAATGAGGCCAAATGATTTCATGTAGAGCAGAGTTAAGTAAACTTTGCTTAGTCCAGCTTAAGTAATAGTTTCATATAAATGTGAACAAATGAATACTTATTATGTAAATCACTATATTTGGTGTGGTTATATTTATCTTTCGTATAACAAACACAAAATGATATAATTCCCTTGGTCTAGTCAGAGCTAAAGCACATAAGGTAATGAAATTTGTTCATGTGTACATAATCCAAACATACAGTCTATGCTCTCCCATGCTATGTGTGGTTTAAGAATTTCTCATTTGGATTTTGAGCAAAGTCAGAATCACAAAAAAAAGTTTCTGAGTTACAAAAAGAACATAGCTGAGAAGAAGTCACTCATCTTAGTTATTTGGATTCATATGGAAGAAAATTTTTTAAATAACATAACAATATACAGCCTTACATATATATAGTTATTTTAAAAGTATATATGTATGTATACACACATAAGTATGTATATGATAAATGCATATATATCCAATTATATGTATTTATATTCAATTATATGTATATACATACATAGATGCATACAGAGAGAAAGACCCAATTAAGTGCTTGATACGGCAGTTTTTATAACTAAAAATGAGTGAGGGAGATTAAAAACACACAGAGATAGAGCAGAGAAATAGCCAAGTAAAAGAAGGTGTGACCTTTTTGAAAATTAGAATATAATGGAAAGTACATATTTTACTTTTTAAAAATGTTAAAGCCAGTATCTTTAATTTCAAAATCTTTTTGCAAGACAAAATAAATAGAATGTAAATAAAACATTGGATAAATATTATCAATATACCAATAGAACTTTGGATTTGGAGTGATTTTTCTATGTCTCAGAATAAAATATCTGAACAAATACAACTTAATGCATGCATGGTTTCTTTTGGTGCCATTTCTGATTGCCTCAGTACAATGTGGCAAGAAAAGTGTGGCAGAGCAGTTCATCACACATGGGTGCATGGGACAGAAGTTGTTCATCAAAAGGATCAAAGAGTGTGAGGCAAGGCTTAAACCAGGGCTTTTACAGCTCTACCCTACAGTGATATACGTTTGCCAGCTTGCTCTTACCACAGACTAGTTTCACACACTCCAAAATTGTCATTACCAGTTTAAGAACAAATGTGCAAAATATGAGTTTATGGGGAACATAGCAATACTTTGCCAAAAAAGTCAACCAATAGTTGTGCTATAGATTAATTAAAAGCATGTTCTCTCATTAAGAAACATATTCTTGGTCTATCTATGAGGGCATTTAAAGATAATTAACTGAGGGGAGACTTCTACTGGTGCAACATCTTCCAAAGGGTGGCTCAGTTATAACCAACTCAGAGGAGGAAACAGCGCAGGCTTGCCTGTCTGTAGTTCTTTCTTCTTAGTGAATGTCTTTCACTACTCCTGACTTTAAACTCTATCTTCTTTGACCTTCCATCAGAGACTGACTACAAGCAATGCTCCAACCAAACATCGGACTCCCAGTGTTGGACTGTGACCTGTGGGGTGGGGTACTCAGCTTCATATCTTGTCAGCTACTGTGTTTTGTACCTCAGTAGTAAGCAGGCAGTCACTGTTAACACTACTCATTCCCAATCATGTACATCAAGCTAATAAGTCTCCTTTTATAACAATGGCTTTTACTGGTTCTGTTTCTTCCGAAAATTCTGCCTAGTACAGAATCCAACTTCTTTCACTAAGATTATATAAGTTCTTAATATTTGAACAAAGCTAGAACAAAGTCACCATGTACTACTTCTCAACTTGTTTTTAAGTTGAAATATATTTCAAATGAGGATATTAAGACACATAAAACCCCAAATAAGGATTTTATTCTTTTAAGGATGCTGCTTTATCTTAAATTTCTCCCCAATAAAAATCTCACCAAATGACAGAAACTAGACAAGAGAGTTTTCTATTTTCACACCAAAATAATGAGGTACTATCAGATAACTAAAACATGAAATTTTCGAAGACAAGGGTAAGCAGGTAGGATCACTTTTCTGAGTTGCAAGAGCTGAAAAAATATCTATTCCAAACTGGAGAGGGAGAAGTCTATTGCCCAGAGAATATCATTTCATCCTAACCGTGTCTCTAGAGACCTACGCAGACTAGCATTAATGAGTGCAGTAGCACAGTCTTGAAGAGTAATCACTTCAACTCATGACTTGGGTATTCTCATAATGCTTCCATGGCCAAGTTTGCACAATGACAGCATTTCTGTAGAATGGGGAAATGAAGCTGAGAATAGTGCTACAGATAAATGTATGTGCAATACATTTGTACAACATCTTATTAGCAGCAATATTTTCCGACAAGAACATTCTACAGGGGATTATTATACTATAGATTAATATTATAGACAGATTTTATGATGTATCAATGATGGCATAACTGATTTTGGCTTTCTAAGGCATTGTCTTGAACCTCTAACCCATTTGTAGGAACATGAAATGTTAAGGTCAAATAAAACATCTGCTGAGAACCATATGGCGTATATTCTGCCTGGGTAACAGGCAGCAAGGATTAGAACCACATTAATTCAGTAGAATATTTGTGCTTTAGACACTAATCTTAAATGCTATTTTGTTTCCTATTTTCACAGAGGATAAAAAATAAAAATTTGAGTTGAAGAACATCTCAATAGGCAAAACAATAGTGACTGTGCCTTAGATGACAGAATTAAATGGTGGGTAAGTGAAGAAACAATAGAATGTTTGCATTCCTTTTGTAGAGGAAAAGGGAGGAGACAGACATGTGAGGTAAGGTAGGGTCGATGTGGAAGAAACCTGGATAATCCAGTGCTGGGTTCTAGTAATTAGATGGATGTATTTGATTAGTTCTTTGGAAGAAAAGACAGTGCAGAGCCACTATTAAAGGTAAAATGCAAAGGAAAGAGGAGGTAAATGGGCAACGAAGAAAGATGAGAAGTCAAACAGCAATAGGCATGTTCAGACTCATTTCCTTCATTGATTTTCTTGCAGAAATTTATTCCTTTTATTTGACAAGTACTGGGAAGGCCCCAATTGAGTTCTAATTTAGCTACTTTTGTTTTGTTCTCATAATTAAGTTTCAAATGTCATTCACATGAATGCTTGCAAACACAAATAATTTTTAATACGGCTTTTAATTTTTTTGATCTTGACCTAAGGAAACTATTAATGAACAAATGCCTCTGTTCTGAAAAATTGGTTTGATTTCAACAAGTCTGACAAGAAGTTATTGAAATCATTCTTTAGTGTAAAACAGAGTTAGTATGTGGGTGGCCCCAGAGCAGTCTTTGGGGGAAAAGGCATCTATATCATTAAAATCACTACATCAACCACAACCAAATTGGCACCCTAATTGCATTCTGAATGCCTTTTGACGCTATTCTATGCAGACAGAATTGCTGTCCTTGTCCATATGAAAAGAACTGAATATTGAATGCTAACTCCTTATTCTGAATTTTAAGTGAAAATTACATTCACAGTATTATTTATTTCTGTATTTTAAATGGCTGTTATATCTCTTCCAATAATGTTCAATTTGTGACCTGAAAAATCTAAGGTATATGTTATCTAACAGGTTTTTCTGTAATAATTATATGATAAGTATACCAAATAATATATATATAATTCTAATTCACAAAATTCTTTTCAAGGCTTCTTAAGATAATAACAAGCACAAATGTTTGGCCATATTTTATCTCACTATATACATATCAAAATGATATGATTAAATGTGATCTTACAAATGATTAAAAAAATTCCTTCCAACAGAGTATGTTCATGTAGATCAAGGCAAAAGAAACAGAGTATTGCTTAGATTTTAAAACTGATTGATGTCAGCATACTGTGACTTTCATTGAAAATATATTCTCATTAATGTATTAAAGGCATCTCTTCATAATAAAATGCATATATTCTAAATTCATATTAAAGAATAATATCCTTTGTAATTTACAATCTATATTATTTTCAACTGTAGAGTTAATCTTCATTTTCCCCCAAACTGTGGAACAAATAGTATAATAGTATGGATTTTAAAAGTAAGTCATATACAAATTGGTTATTGCTTCTAATTCTTCATTCTTTTTTAGTATGGCAGTCCATTTTGGATTATGATTTAGATGTTAGAATTAACTAATGAGTAAACAAAGAAACAAAAGAATGCTCAGATTCATGAGATCCACAAGGTTCCACAATAGATCAGCTGACATTTAGAAGGCCTGTCCATCAGAGATTTGCACATCTGAAGGATAATAAATTCACATAGCCACAGCCCATGAAAATTACTGCCTTCTGAGTAGCTGGTTGTCTCTAAGTGCAAATTCCCTTGTGTGATAACACGCTTCCCTGCAGTGCATTCCTCAGATGTCAGGCATAATTTTCCTGTGTTCTGTTAGCAGGATGACTTTTTCTTCAAACTGTGTAATTCTGGCAAATAAAGTAAGGCAGTCAAATCTTTTGTCCCACATAGCAATAAAAAAAACTTTGAAGCCTATTCTCTATAATTAACTCCCTGACAGACTGATTTGGCCAGCCAGAAGCCCTTGTGATCACAGGAGGAATTTTTCAGAGTGGAATTGCAGGTGTCTGGACTTGCTTGATCTAAGTTCTTCCAAGATTTATGAAAAATTAGGGTGGTATTGCAGGTGTCTGTTTTTGTTATATCATAGTCCATCAGGAGATCAATAGTACCTATGTTGCTCTGAGCTTCTTTCATCAGCACCTCCCTGCTCGGACTTAAAATAGCAATCAACGCTTTGTACCAGTTTTTGATGTAAGACTTTAGATTCAGCAGATTGTTTTGTTTAAGTCTTGAGATTCAGGTGATAAAAGTAGGCTGTTAATTGACTAGCAATGTCCAAATATTATTAATCATACTTAAGAAATGTTAAATAAGCCGGGCGATGGTGGCGCACGCCTTTAATCCCAGCACTCGGGAGGCAGAGGCAGGCGGATCTCTGTGAGTTCGAGACCAGCCTGGTCTACAGAGCTAGTTCCAGGACAGGCTCCAAAGCCACAGAGAAACCCTGTCTCGAAAAACCAAAAAAAAAAAATGTTAAATAATATACCTATTCTTTGCCATTTCCTTAAATTTCTCAATGGTTTAGTTTTCTTCCTTTGTAACCTGTAGGGACCCCTTTAAAAGATGGCTGGAACTTCTTCACAGCTGCAACTGCAGCTATGGTTGAGTACAAATTAGTTGATAAGTTTTGTTATGTATCTTCAAAGAATGCCAGTGTCTCTGAGAATTTGTATTCTAGTATTTTTTAATAATACCAACAAGTGGTTAATGATTGGATTTATATAGGCCTGGGAATCTGTAACAGCAAAAGAATAAAAAGCATGGCTCAAACAGCACGTGTGTGAGTTCCTTCCTTTACCTCTTAGATTAGAAATCTTCTAAGTCCCTTACCCTTTGCTGTGGCAACCTATCTAAACCCTGAGAGGAAGTCAGGAGAGCTAGAGACTGTTGACTCCTGAAGTTGGATTTCTTAAATACAGGAAAACAGAAGAGACGGAAGAGAATTTCTCTTTATGAGGTGACTGGGAAGGAAGAAGGTAAGCTGACTTCTTTGTCTGCCTCTCTGAACTAGCAGGTTTTCACCCCAGCATCTGACTCCCAAATCTTCATTGGTAAAATAAAAGGATAGAGATTTAGTTAAAACATTCATCTCCCTAAGTGGAGACAGCTGAGGAAGTGGTGGCTGGACATGAAGGCTTCTCCAGGCTGCAGCCTAAACTGCAAGGCTGTGGTGGCAGAGATGCAGTCAGTAGTTGAGGCAGCAATACAATTAATTGTAGCTACTATGCCACAGATACAAAAATAACAATGGATCTGAAAAATAATATATCAAAACAGATTTTAATCTAATGATGACCAGTAATACAAAGAGACCAGTAAAGTACTGACAAGCAGCAAGTTAGGAAGTCAAACCTTAGACTTTCACTATCAAATAAATAATAGTTATCACTTTGTTTGTTATATAGCATTATTAATGTAGCCTACTTAATGAAGTTCTGCAAAGGTAAGTGAAATTCCTTTGTCTTTTTAAATTTGAATTCTAGTGGTATACATGAGAAAAGGAATAAGTATAACAACATGGTATGTCTAAACAGTGTAACTAACACTTAAAAATTGTCAGCTGTATCTAAGGCTATATCTTTCATGAATTATAGATTCAAATGTAATGACTTGGCACATCATGAAGCAATAATATCTAGCCATCATTTATTATATAACCAAACAATAAGAAACTAGTTTTTTATTTTGTTTTTCTGAAACATAGTTGTGATAACTAGTTTTAATTGCCAACTTGACATAAACTAGAATCATTGGGGGAAAAGAGTCCCAATTGTAAGAATGTATAGCTCAGGGTTACGTGTGAACTTTTCTTGAGAATGCAGGCAGGATTTTCCTACTAAATGAAACAAAAGATGCCATTGACAAATTTGCAAACTTCAAGAAGTCCTTGTTTTTTACTGCTGAGTAGTACTCTAATATGTATATAAGAGACATTTTATTTTGAAAGCTACTAGGCGAAACCAACCTATGTATTTTAAAAATATTATGAATGCAAAAAAAAATAAGTCAAAAGATGTGTTGCTTTTGGGGAGAGGTTATTTTTTTATTTCCACAGGAGTTGAGAGACTCTGGATTTGTTCCGGGTTGATATGAATTAGGTTTGATCAGGTAAGATCTCCCTGAAAATAATGACTACAAACATAATAAAACAAACCTAGAACTACAAGGCATGTGATGTATATTTTACCTGCTCAAACATAAAACAAAAAAAATTGTCTTTGGGTGACTTTTGTACAATGCACAGTCTATACTTGTATTATTACATATATGTATGTGACCTTTAAAAGTTTATGTATTTTCAGGACAAGGGGACAAGACCTCAATAAAAATGGATTACCAAGGTAATCCAGCATCGAAAGCAACTTTAAGGCTACTGGCTGAGATGGACCAACCTCAGGGACAACACAAGCCAGGACTTCATTATTATCTCAGTTTTCTCAAGGTTCCCCCAAAGATAGCAATACCCCTAATCAACAGGAAGTAGTCTAAAAAACAATGCCTACATTCCTAAAATACTGGTTATGGATGTTTGTTATCATTTTAGGGAGGTTGATTACAAATTGTTATTGGTATGGTCAGGAAAAAAAAAAGACTGAACAAAGATTAGTTATAGGAATCTTTTCTGAAAAAAAAGAGGGTATAGATAAATGATAGGATAAAATGATAAATTATTGAATCTACTTAAATAAAAAGCTATCAATCTTAAAATATTTTATATTTGTAGAGATTTGGTTTATTGATATGAATTTAAAGTTATTTTTACTAGACTATATGTATGCTTATATTCTTGCTTGTGGTATTATGCTTATGGAACTCATTTAAAATAATATGTATTATTAAGAAATACAGAATAGACTCACTGACCTTTATTTATCTCTAGAAACCAATTATGAGTAAGTACATCCCATGTTCATCTTTTTGGGTCTGGGTTACCTCACTCAGGATAGTGTTTTCTATTTCCATCCATTTGCATGCAAAATTCGAGAAATCATTGTTTTTTACCGCTGAGTAGTATTCTAATGTGTATATATTCCACACTTTCTTCATCCATTCTTCCATTGAAGGACATCTAGGTT
>NW_026068117.1:1303138-1365289 GCF_014885135.2 Alexandromys fortis | reverse complement strand
CTTCAGAATGAAGAGGGAGGGGGAGAGGAGTGGGGGGAGGGGGAGAGGAGAGGGAGTAGGGGGGGGAAAGGGAGACGGGGAGGGAAATGGGAGGCAGGGAGGAGGCAGAAATTTTTTTTCAATAAAAAATTATATTAAAAAATTTAAAAAAGAAATACTTCAACATAATAAAAATCATTTACAATAAAAAAGAAATACAGAATAATAGTTATTAATAATAGTCAATGTATCATTATATTAGGCATAATTTTAGGCAGGAGAACCAGAATAAGGACACTGGGAAGAAGGGTAGAGACAAAGGAATTACACATAGACACACAAAGAGAAGGAAGATGAACTGGCATGTTGAAAGAAGGTACCACCTCATGACAAAGTATAGATAAAAATTATGGGTAAATTTAAAATGTATGAGTAAGCTAGTAATGAGTCTGAGCTATTGGCTGAGCATTTATAATTAATAATCAGTCCCTGTATCAGTTATATGGGAACTTGCAGGAAGGAAGGAAAGATCTGACTACATATAAATTCAAATAGTAATTGATTTTTTAAAGGTAAATTAAGGGTTTACGCAATATCAGTCAGTGAAGTTACAGTTTCTGCATAGAAAATCACCAAATACAAAATATGATTGCTAATCTTCACTTTAATTTCCAAGTACCAGATACTACATCCAAAATATTAGGAAATGACATTCATAGGAACACAGTATTAAAATGGATCAGTAAATGCTCTGTGAATAAATTTGAGAAAATGTACCACAGATGACATAATGTGAAATTTCAACTATGAAAAAGCAGATTGCTTCACATTTCAAACAGTCAAAAAATGTTTGGAATGAACGGACTGCCAGTAGAGCAATGCAATGTTAATGTCTGTAGTCAAAATCTCTTTGACTTTCAAACTTTCAGTTCATTCTTTCTCTCTTTGATTCCTTTGTGATTTCCTGAAACATGGTTTTCCTATGTAGCTTAAGTTAGCCTTGAATTTTCTTTTTTACCTCCTCATTCTTTCTGGTGACCCACAACCACATCTATTCTAAAATCTGCTTTTGATAAACTACTTTTTGAGGAAGATTTATTTGTGTGTGTGTGTGTGTGTGTGTGTGTGTGTGTGTGTGTGTGTGTAAGATCAGGTACTCATGTAGTACAGAGAGGGTGTTTGATCCCTGGAAGCTGGAATTATTGGATGGGTATTGCCTAATGTGAGTACTGGGAACTAAATTCAGGTCCTTTGCAATGCAAGAACAGTATAGATTCTGAACTACTGATCCATCTGTCCAGTCTCAAAAAAAAAATACTTCTTAATGGAAGCATCTGTATTTTTCCCAGCAAACTGTTTCGTATTTTCAAAAAGATAGAAGGATGAAAGGGGATTAATAACTTCAGTTCAAAACCAATAGTTGGAACTAATTGGGAAGTGAAGAAAAGTAAAGCAGTTTAAATATAAGCATAAAGGATATGCATTAGAATATCAAAAATCTTTATATATAAAAAATTAGTTAATTTATAAAAAGGAAAGCCCTGCCATTATTTTAAATATGTTTTTCTAAAGTGGCAATTCATAAAAATATCATTATGAACTTTTGTGAGGCACACCACAAAACTAATTTATATGCATCACTATACTCATAACCTTAATTTACCCTGACAGTCAGTGAAAAAGGAGGGAAAAGTAATTTGTAAAGTGAATTGTCACACTGTCCTGCAATTTTTACAGGAAGCACAGTGTAACCACACTAATAATTTTGGATGATAATTATCTTTTGAGCAATTAAGATGTAAAAACTTGAAAAGTGATAAAAATGTTACGAGATCATGTATGTTTTTTAAGGTATATAAATAGTCAATATTATTACTTTAAAAACAACAATGGTATATATGAAAGAATATATAACTGAAAAAATGCTCAGAGTTCACTTTGTTCCTATTTGTTACTCTATTCAAGATTAAACAAATTAATAATGTACTAGGCTTTAAATATGTATTCCCAGGCATTGCATATATATTTACATATGAATTCCCAGGTATTATATAAAAGCATGTGAACTGAAAAAAATCTTATTGGAAGAAAAATCACAATTTCTAATAAAATGCATTAATTGAATATACTTGCTGCTTAATCTCAAAATTTCATTTTGGAATATTATGACCAAATATATTACACAAAATGTGCAAATAGTAGATTATATAAGCGCTATAGTAGTATTATTTAAGATAAAACATAGAAAAAACTATGTATATCACAAGAAAGTAGTTACCATAGTTGACACTGTGGTACACATGTCAAAATAACAATGTTTATATTAACAAAGTATAATAACATATAAAAGTAAGCATATTTAACAATGTTAATACAATTTAAGGCTCAATATTGACCCACCCCTGCATCTCTGGAATGTAGCCAGCTTGATTATGGTAAATGATCATTTGATGTGTTCTTAGATGTGGCTTGCAAATATTTTATTAAAAATTTTTGTCTTGGGGGAATCCTACAGAAGAGGGGAAGGACGGATTGTAGAACCCAATGGGGTCAAGGTTACCACATGAAAATGGCCCACAATATCAACTAATCTAGGCTCACTGGGGCTCACAGAGACTCAACTGACAATCAGGAAGACTGCATGGGTCTGACCTAGGCCCTCTGCATATATGTGATAGTTGTGTATCTTGGTCTTCTTGTAGGAGTAATAACAGTGGGAGCAGGGGCTGTCTCTTGCTTTTGTGTTGGGTTTTGGTAACCTACTCCTCATACTGAGTTGCCTTACCTAGCCTTAAGAGGAGAGGTGATGCCTATTCTCACTGCAACTTGATTTGCCAAGGCTGGCTGATATCCATGGAAGGCCTGCCTGTATCTCAAGAGAAACAGTGGAGGAGGAGTGGGCAGGGGAAGGTGCAGAGAGGAGAGGTGGGGGAGGAATTGGAAGAGGGGAGGGAGAAGAAACTTTGGTCTGTAAAAACAAAAACAAAAGATTAAAAGAAATAAATTTTGTTTTATAGAATACTGAAGCCATCCTATGAATTGCTAAAATGGGTTTTTTATTACTACTCTGTGACAAATAATATTCTACAACTCCAAATGACAGATCTCATTGTGTATGAAAAAATGATTCATAAATGTCGCCATACTTTTAACTACATGTGTTATGTCCAAATCCACAAAGTCCCCCAAAAGCCAACAAGGAGACCAAATTCCATATGTAAAAGCAAAGAGCCTTTATTTTAGGCAAGTTTGCAAACTTGGTCTCTCTGCATGTCCAACGTATTGGAATAAATGGAGCGCCCTAAGCTCAGTTGAGTTTTTATAGTAGTAAAGGTAGGGGTGAGAAGTTTCTGAGGTTCAGGACCCCTGATTGACTTACATTTGTCTAGGGGTGTCCTGCTAAGTCTGGGCTGGCAGGGGATCCTATCTACAGCTGTTGGAATGTTAGGCATTTTCTTTGGATGGTCTGTTTCTTGGGTGGTGCTCAGGTAATCTTAGTTTATGGTCCTTTTTGAAACCAGGTATTGCTTCAGGGTAAACTACTGAGACTCGTTCCTCCAGTAAACTTATCGATAACTGAGTCCTACTCTGGCATGTGATAATGGTTGGAAGTAAAGAACTTCCTTTGGATGATGTGTTCATATTTAGCTTATCATGGCTGGCTCCTACACCTGACAGAAGAAAACTTTATATAAAAGAGTTAGTCCTTTTAAAATAGCATTCTATGCCTGTTGTGGTAGTGTGCGTCTAAAATCTCACTAATTGATATGTAAATATAAGAAGATCATAAATTTGAGGCTAATTTCTGGGATAGTCAGAGCTCTGTATTGAAACACCTTCCTCTAAGAGCAACAGCACAGGACTGGAGAGATGTCTCTCTTGTGAAGATCTTCACTTCCAGACCATCCAAATTTGATTTTCTGCATGCACATGATGTCCTGCAGTCACATACAACTCACAAGCATCTGGAACCCAAGTTCCAGAGGGAACTGACACCCTCTTCTGGTCTCTGTGGGCATCACATGCATATGCTACACAGACATACACACAGGTAAAGCACCCATACATAATTTAAAAAAAAAATAATGGCACTGTGTTAAATTTAAGTAGATGCATACTTACCACTAAATATAATTTGCATTAGATATATTAGCATGATATTAATTATTAGTAAAATGGAAATGCCTTCCATATTTCAAACCCTTTGCCACTTTTTCTATCTAAAATAAATATATTGAAAAAAGGAGAATATTAACCATGAAGGGCAGAAAAGCCAGAGCTACTCAAAAAGTCTTGACTTTTAAAATTCCATATAATTTCCAATTGTGTGAATTAAGGCCATTAATACTGGGGACACATACATAGATAATGTGTAGAAAATATCAAGAATCAAGAGAAAATAGATATTTTGTTTTTTATTACAAAGGGCAATTGTATAAATAAATGCTAATAACCCTGATCTCATGAGTTTGACACTGAGACTCTCAGTGAAATGTGAAGTTCTTATTTAAATATGTATTACAGCACAAAAAAAGTTCTCAGATCCAAGTATTATTAGTGTACCATAAAGAATTTTAGACTTCTATTTAGTTATTAGTTCATGATGGGTACTTATTCTTAATATCGTATGCGCTTTTTATTAACATGCTTTTCAGATTAGAAGGGAAGTATAAATACTTTGAAATAAGAATTACTGTGGTGGAGCACATTCAATTCAGATTTCATACACCATAAAATCTGAATACTCAAATGCAAAACTGCTGAAAACAGCACTCTGAATCTTCATGACAGTTCATTACAGTAAGCTCTGCTGCCAATGTGATCTTGAAGGCAGCAGAAAAACTGCATTTTGTTGTATTATAGACTGTTTCATAATTAAGTGCTACTGCTGTATTTGTGGCTTTCAGTAAGGCTATTAACAACAAACACTGTCAGATAATTACAAGCATGGATCATGCAGATTTTCTTTTAATTTGTTAGAATTCATACCCAACTGTAATAGTTCTGTACTGTTAGCATTTAGATAATGTTGTCTTTCTATGAAATGAATAGTATATTTAGCATGTTGTTAATTGATGTGGGATTTCCTTTCATATGCTGTAAATACCATTGGTGAATAAAGAAACTGCCTTGGCCTAATGATCGGACAGAACTTAGGTAGGTGGGAAAAACTAAACAGAATTCTGGGAGAAAGGAGGTGGAGTCAAGGAGAAGCCATGGAGCTGCCACCAGAAGTAGACATGCCCATACTATTAAAAGTACTTTCCTATAATTCTGACACAATGAAGAGGATAGATTGGAGAGATGGCTCAGTGGTAAGAGCATTGACTGCTCTTCCAGAGGTCCTGAGTTCAATTCCCAGCAACCACATGTTGGTGCCCAGCCATCTATAATGAGACCTGGCGCCCCCTTCCGGCTTGTGGGCACATAAGGAAGGAATGCTGTACACACAATGAAGAGGATAACATATGCCCAGTCTTGGCGATAAAATGAGACCTTGTTTTAAAATCAAAAGAAACAATGAACAAGAGAGAGAAGAGATGGAGAGTGAAGGAGAGTAAGAGAAAAGAGTAGGAAGAAAAGAGAAGTGGACTATCATTTGGTGAAAGATTTTTACTTGTTTCTATCATGAGAACAGGACGGCTCCATAGTCCTTACATTCTAAAGTTATGTTAGTTTATATTTGGTGAGATAATGTCTAAAATTATTGGTGGTAATTTGACTGCAGGAAGTTTGTGTTATTTTTATTTTTTTTCTATTTTCACAATCCATGCAGTTACAAAGAATTGAGATTAAATGCAAAGATGTCTACCCTCTTCCTAGATAAAGTACTTCCTCTTCTCCTCTATGTGGGCCTATATTAAACATAATCAAGTCTCAAATACTAAACAAATGACTGATATAAAATTCCTTTCATTTCTGCAAATACTTAAACAATTCTGAGTATGACAAAAAATATAGAAGACTCTAGAAATTTTCTAGATACTCTAATGGAGTCTAAATCTAGAGAAAGAAACACCTTACTCACTGATGACTCAAGAAAATAATAGGGTCAGGTTTTCATCATGTATTTCCTGTACCTCTCAGCTTTTCATTTTTAGAAGTACTACTATTGTAAATGCCTCCAAGGAATAAAAGAAATGAATAATCAAGGAAAGATTCCAGGAAGGACTTCTACATACTCAAGAACCATGAAGCAAGGAAACACAAACAAACAAAAGTGGAAAAAAAAACAAGGAACAGAAGGAGGCAAAGAAACTAAGAATTTTCTTTAGTTATGCAAAGTACTGCCTGAATCTCAAAGTAATTTTATACTACCAATATTATATAGCTTATTAAAGTCACCCAGTAGCATTTAATTTGAGACTTATTGTAGATGGGTCCAAAGGTCTACCTGAGTGTATGGATCTCTACCCAGTTTTTATTCTGAAGACCAATGACACCTTCATGTATCAGAATCTGCCTTTTATCAAGGTCTTCAGGACCCAGGTTCCAATGTCAGCACTTTCATGGTGACTTACAACCGTTTGTAACTCCTGTTCTTGGGATCTTATTCCCTCTTCTGGACTCTCTAGTTACCGGGCATGCATGCTGTGCACAGATATACATGAAAGCAAAACACCTATATGCATAAAATAAAAATGCTGACACCACTTAGATGATCTGAACTTGAGTCCTAGCTGTTATGTGGCAGAAAGAGACAAATTATTCCTACAAATTTTCATCTGACCTGCACATATTTGCCTTATTACATGCACACTTACCTCCCACATTCATGGACAAAATAAACAAATAAGTACATTTAAGATTTAAAGATATGGTTGTACTATATTTTTTCCACATACCTTAATAATGCTTGTGTGAAATAGTTAAGTGGAGTTTTAAAACTTTTTTTATAATATTCTGAGAAACATCTATTGCAAACTTTTGGGCCTAGATTGCTTTATCTATAAATCACACACTTCCCAGAGCATAAAATGATCACAAACTCTCATGGCTGGTCAGAGCTTTTATTTAACTAATCAAACATTATCATTGTCATCTGAACATCAACCTTGCAGGCTTTAAAATAAATTTTAGTTTAAAATAGCTTTAAGCTCATGAATATTTGCCATTGCATCAATCCTTATTTGTGTTGTCTGTAGATAATGATAATGGAATGTATCCTTAAATTTATACTTTGGCCATTCTCCTGGATTTTATTTTTTTGGCTTTTGATCTCTGCTCACAGTATACACATCCATAGATAACTAAGACAAGATAACTCATGCTTAGCATAAATTGCATAGAGTCCAACCACCATAAACAAGTAGCTAAAAACAATAATAGCATGTCTATTCACATCCCTGAGAAACATGAGAAAACACATCTGAATATCATAATGTTCTTAATACCCTAGATACCAACAGAATGATATGCAAATCTTCAAAATGTCCCAAAATACCAGTGCATAAATGTCCATCCTTAGATGCAAATAAGATGCAAATTTTATTTTCAGAAACCCCAGAAATTTAATGACAGGCAGAAAAGACATTTCAATATTCATGTTACAAGTAAATGTGAATTAATCTAATAAAAATGGATATATGTTTTTTATAATTCTCCTAGTGTACAAAATCATGTTAACACCTTGTGTCTAACTATTCTTTTGAGAAAAGAGAGTATGATGCTATTGTCTTCAAAACATAAACCGTCATGGCTAATAAATATTAAGTAGTAGTCCAATGTGCTTTAAAATACTTTATGTATATCAATTTTTTAATATAATCATATTTTCATGAGAGAAAGGTAGATGTTTGGCTCCACATTTCAGATGATGTTAAAACTGTTTAAATAATGTCTTTAACTTTGTCCGATTTAATAACAAAGTTGCTATTCAATAGTCTTGAAAATTTTAGTAATTAATTCTGAGTGGGATGGATTCAGGGTTCAAAATTTTGCTGCAAAATTTCAAATAAAAGTTCTTAAACCCTGTCTCGAAAAACCAAAAAAAAAAGTTCTTAGGTAAAGTGATTAATATCTCAGAACTTTAATTTGTTTGTTCAAATAGCAGGCAGCATATCTTCTACTAATATGTGGTGGGGAATATGAGAGACTGAGAAAGTTCATATAGGGGCATGGAATGGGCTCAGTAAATGTTCACTGTTTTGTTTACTATACTATCTTTCGCATGAACTCACTGTAGTTAGAGAAATCTTAATTTCTTTACAAACTAGGGTTCAGAATTGTAAGTAGTTTACATATTTTTGACATTCCAAATAGTAAAAAAAGTTTAATGTATCTTACACCCAGGTAGTGTATATTCCTGAGCTGACTAGACAAAGAATGCTTTGTATTTATGCAAAAAAAAAAAAAAAAAAAAAAAGCCGAGCAGTTGATGGGAATCATTGGCTGAAACAATTCGGAGCTCCGGAAGTAGTCCTCACTAGCAGTCTTGTCAAGTCACTTAATCTCTAAGACTTTTGTCTTTAAAATGAAAATGATGTTGCTATCTGGAAATGTTGAATAATTGATGGACGTTTTTAATTGAGTTGATAATGTAACATACTTAGATAAGTCCTTAGCAGTCAAAAATTAAAACAGGATACTATTGTTATTTATTAGTGTGCTCTTTTCTAATATTACATCCGTGCTATGAGTATACAAATCATTAACCTATTAGCATCTTATTATTTAACAATCCTCATAGTCATTCCCTCCACATACCAGAAAAGGTGGGACTTTATCTAAATCCTGTAAAATAGTAGTGAAGATTCATTATGATTAGAAATTTTGATATTTCAAGAATAGCTTGTTCTCCATATCAACACTGAAAAATTCAGTATTTTGGAACTTGTTAAAGAAGAATAATCTAAAATTTTTCTGGGGTGGGTCTGTGTTTTCATATTAGGCTGCTTTATTCTTGGAAGAAATGCCAAAGTAAGTTCAGGTATTTCTTCCAGAAGGTACAATCTCACTTGTAAAATTATGTGAGAAAATGTTATAGAGTAGACAGGGCCTCTAGCATGTTTTGTTCTCTACTGAACATTATTTATTAATTGACATTTGATTCCTTAAGTAACATTTATTTTGCAGATGATACTACAGATTATAACAGGGCAATATAATGAAAGAGTCAAATTAACACATAGTGGTCCTTTCTCAAAAAAACCTAGTGAATATTCTCACTAATGGCTTTTAATATAATTTTTCCATAGTGGTCTCTTAGTTTTTCTATGTGTGTTTCAATAGCATTAGTCTTACAATAATTATTTTTCCCAATTGCAGGGATTTTTGAGGCTTTAAAACTTAAAATATTTTGTTATGTGTATTTTAAATGAAATGACAGCAATATGAATGTTTATAAAAATACATCAATTGCCTTATAAAAGAAGATTGCTTGTACTAAATTTAAATAAAAATCTCACCATGAAATTTATTATAAACATCTTCTAATTCATTTGTAGCAATAATATTAATTTTCTAATAATGAATACACAAATGCTTTCAAATAAAGGAGTTGCGTTTTAAAAATATCTTATAAATAAACAAAGAACCATTAAATAACTATTTATGTAGGCTTATTCTTAAGACTAACATTATTTGGTTGAGATATTTATACATTTATATAGTGACATATTTATATCTCAATCTTGTTACAAATACCCAATTCAACTTTTGCTCATTCAATATTTCACAACGTGATGATTAATCATTTTTTCCATAATATGGTAAATAATATGAAATGTACTTACTAATACCACCAAACATAACAAGTCACATCTTACCTCAAACAATTTAGAGGCCAATATTAAAGAGAAAGAATGTGCTGAAATAGCCAAGCAACTACACAGGAGACAAAGTGTTAAAACCAGAACTGACTTCTCTGGAGAAATGAATGTCCAGGGCTGTGCTGTCCCTGGTAGCTGACTGGAGGAGTGATATATTGATCTACTCTTGAAAGCAAGATAATGTATGAACATAGATTTGATACATGAGCATTAGACAATATAAGAAGAGTGTGTCTAGGCTGGATGGTGGCATCTGAACAGACGAAAGATCTGCTTAAGGCCTTTCGTAACATGAAAATAGATGCTGTCCTATGTATGCATTTGCTTGGTAAGGCTTACTTAATTGTGATTAGAAAAAAATCTGTCAAAGTTGTAAGCCTCACAATCTTAATAGTTATTTTAAAAAAAACACAAGGCTATTCTTCACTAAGAAAGCCATACACTGAGAGTTTTCCAGGTCAGTGATCTGCTTCTTGTAGTAGAGACCTGAGTCCTTCCACCATTTAAAGCCTTCAGTGCTCCACATTGAAAAATTGGAGGAAAGATGAGGGAAACATTACTTCTTTCTTTCTAACTTGGACACAGAAATAATTTTTTCCTCATATTCATTGATGAAAAATAGTCAAATGACTCTTAGAATTAAGCAAGTGAGTAGGAAACACAATTCTTAATGAACAACTTCTTCCTGATGACATTCATATTATATAAATAAGACTCTATTTTATTTCAATTACACAATAAGAACTATTTGACAAAGTAGAGAAACACATCTACTGAAATTGTCTCCAACTCCAATAGAAGGTCCATTTGGTCTCTGTAATTTACGACTTCATCTCTTCTGATAACTGACCCCAACTGCTAAAGTATTTCTTAAATCAATTACCTTTTTCATATTATCTGCCTAATTTTAACACCTTTCATCCATCCAGAAAAAGGCTTCTCAATCTACCCAGAGTAAATCCTCACTTCACTAAATTTTCCTATTTATAATTTGAATAACATCAGTCCAAAAAGCATCCATTACTTGTTATTGACTCCATCAAAAAGAACAAGTGGGAATATTGCCTAAATTAAGAAGCACTCATTTACACAATTAGAAACTATAAGTTGCCTATGTAAGTAAAAATGGTTTTCATCAGACTAATTTTATGTCTTACAAACATTTATCAAATGATCGTGTTCAAAGACAAACAATACATGAAGACAAGTCAACACAATTGGTTTATTTAATTCAAGGAGAAAGTAGATTAACATAAAATGATCTGATTATGTTCCAAAAAGGAAAGCATCATTTAAAATAATTGTATTATCTTTGTCTTCAGCCTATTGTTTTAATAGAATTTAGCAATTTCACAATTACCAATGAAAAGTAAATAATTTATTGCTAAGTGGCTACATAATAAGAAATAGTTTTAATATTGAGAGATATTTTTCACATATTTTATATTTTATACCTGTTGTGTTTGATGCTAACAACTATTAGTGACTTTAGTATCCTGAAAAGATATATCATTAAGAATTTCATTGACAGTATTAAAATAATACCAAGCTACACACATTTTATTTTCAGGTAATACTTTGAGAAGGTCTTTATTGAGCTTCATATTATATATTGTTGATGCCTATCAGCCATAATTTTCCATAAATTCAAAAAGGTTGATTTTAATCAAAAACAAGTTTGCATATATCTTCTGCGTATTTTATTTCTTGAATTGTAACTTTAAATAAAGGTGTATCATGTGCTTTGTATCTGTAACTTTTTAAGACAAAAATGCATATGAAAATATATTATGAAATTTGAAGGTAGATAAAATAGTAGTTATGTTTCTGCTAAGAATATACTTGGGTTTACTTCTGAAGCAAGTAATGACAGTATCTAAACAGAACATAACTAACACTACGTACTCATTAATGGTTCTAGAATGTACATTGTTGGCACTTGAACATAGCTGTGGCTACATATAGTACTTCTGTATTTCAAGATAATATCTCCTAGCTGTGTGTATTTTTTTTTCTTTTCCTGGAAAATTATTGCAGTAGGTTATTTCAGACAAGGCATATGACATTCCTAAAGAATCTTTGATGCCATTTATATTACAGAAAGTTCTTGTTGATTTGCTGAAATGGAGTCCAATGCTCAACCCAACAGATGATGAAGAAATATATATATTAAGGTCTTCTACTTAAGGCATGGAAGAAGCAACTTCTTTACATTTTATACAGAAGTCATGAAATATCATTAATTTGCATATTCATGCTGAACTATCCATTTAGAATACGTTGGCTTTTTTAGGTTCACCAGATGGAACAACAGATGTTAATATAATGACTAAAAACCTTGGTCAAGCATTTTTGAGAAATGAAAATATGAAATACTCTTAGGATGCATGTCATATATTTTTACATGAAGAATAAAATGTCTATTTTCAGGAAGCTTACCAAACTCATCTAAACATATATAATAAAATATTTTTATTAGTTGAAATTAAGCATTAGCACTCATTTTTTTTTTCAACAAGAAAGCATTTGCTATTATGGAGTGATATGTAAAAACCCTGTAACATGGTTATTCACCTTTCCCATAGAATTCAAAATAATAAAAATGCTTTTAGACTGTTAAAAATTTGAGAACAAACTTCATTATTTAAATGCTTACTATGTTATTAACTTCTCATATCAAAACACAATATCACAATATCTGGACTTTCTTAGTCATTTATATTTTCTCAAATCACAAATTTTGTAGAAAATTGGTTGTTTTCCTGTTATTCAGAATTCTTCTAATTTTTAACATTTAACATTTAATGGCACATCAATAAGCTCTTAAAATCTAAAAAAGTAGTGATATGATTAGTTCATTTAAACTTTTGTATTTTCTATGATTTCATTAGTATGCTTTAATTTACATTTCTTCATAAGTTTTTGTTAATCTGATGTTTAAGAAAGAAGAAAACTAAAATTGGATAACAATTAAGAATAATAAACATGATGAGAAAAATAGAGAATTACTTAATGTTTCTATTTTTTCCTTAATTTTGAACAAATAAAAAATCAGAACTCAGTTTATTAGCACTGACTACATAGTAAAGCAATAGAATTTTGAGAGTGGGAGTGATTTTGCATGATACAATTGTGGATTCTATGGATTGTTGTTAATTTTGAAATATAATATGAATTTACTCGAACTAAATTTGAGATGATATAAGGTCAACAATTTCAATAAATACCTCTTGGTCAAACAATCAGCTTGGTTTTATTTATACCAAGTAAAAAATATTTTGAATTTTTTTATTTTTTTATTACACTTACATGTGTGTTAGTTTAATAAAGTGGCTGTTGCAGTTTTCAAGGAGCACTAGTCCTGAAAAATTGGCTAGGTTTCTCATACCAGAAATAAATTCTCTCGTGTTGAACTGGCCTTTAGTTCAACTAGAGAGCACTGCGTTGTCACCAAGGCATGCATGACACTACTACACCTTAAGGTTATTGTGCCATGCTGATTGTTGTAGTTCATAGGCATCATAGCTGACTAGGACTATTAGTTGTTTCTCTTCTTGAGAAGCTTGCATGGCATGTCTCATATTATGAAAGCTAGCTCAGAGATAGCTTTTAGGTTATATACAGATTAAGTCTTCTGAGTCCTATTTCTGAACTGCATGGTGTCTTCGGCATTAAACTTACCTTCCAACTCTGGGAGGCAAACAAGGTCAACAAGAAGCCTTTAATGTTTTGGGAGTCCCCACCATAATACCTAACTACATTTTAAATATTTATGCTTATACCCACAGATATATGTAGCTCTTACCCCCCCATTAAGAAACATTCTTTGGACTAGATGGAGAACATGACAGAAAACCACAACAAACAAAATGGAGATGTGTGTAGCCCAGTCTCAGCTGATATATCTGCAACATAACTTTTGCACCCAAGGCTCAGGGATATTGCTAAAGACAAATAAATTCTGCTCTGAGTTTGTTTCTTCTAGAAGTGTTAAAAAAAGCTACACTCATCAACATTTGCTGCCTAAACAAGCCCTAAACAAGGAAGACACCAGTAGACACTGCTAATATGCAAGGGTGGAAGTTCAGGAGGCCTTAACCCTAGAGAAAGAGGTATATTCAGATAAGGAATGCTTCACCTAGAGTACTTGGTTATCCAACACCAACTGGTCAGCTCTAAAAGCACACACATACAAGTAACATTATATAGACTCAATGGGTTATACTTACAAATTTAGGAATATATGTGCAAATGTAACAATAAAAAGAGACCATAAATTTGAGAGAGAGCTAAAGAGAGGGGTGGGAGGGATGGCAAAGAAGAGGAATAATTAAGTAATTATATTACAATATCAACAAAACATATTAAAAATAATGGAACAAATATGGGGAGGCTCATGATACAGTGGGACCCAGGGATTGAACTCTGTTTGTCAGTAATGAAGGCAAACACTTATACATGCTTTATTGGTGTGGGAAGTTCTTCTGTATATGTGTTGTTTTTATAGGTTAATGAATAATGAATTTGCTTTCAGGCAATGGCTTAACAGAATATAGTCAGGCTGACAAAGATATATAGAGCAAGTAGGTGGAGTCAGAGAAAAGCAATGTAGTTATCCGCAGGAGTCAGATGCCTCCAACAGAGCACACCCGAACCTTCCTGAAAAGTAACAGCCACATGGAAATACACAGATTAATAGAAATGGGGGTAATTTAAGAAATGAGTTAGTCCAAAATATGCTTAAGCTATTGGCCAAAATTTCTGTGTGATTATTTCAAGTCAGAGCAGTAGAGAAATGAACCAGTGGCATCTGCCTACAGATTGATGCCTGGATGACTCGGGTTTACCCACATGACCAGCCACACACTTTGGGTCCAGGTGATTATATGTCCACTCAGGGTTATGAGAAAAGTAGCTGAAAGCATGCCAGTATCTCAGCACCCGCACCTGAGCTAGCAGCCAGATTTGATCTGCTAGGAGTACACAGACAGAAGAGCATGGAGGATTGTTACTGCCATACACAGATATTTCCAGGCTATGGAGTGTGCTGCATTGCAGATTTAGCTTTTACTCAGATAAAAAGGATTTACATGCTGCATGGTGCTACTCATAGTTGAGGTCATGAGGATGGCTCACACCCAACAGTCTCAGAGGCAGTGAATGGACCTCCACCATGTTAGATTAAGTGGAACCAAAAGGCAAAGGAGCCTTAGTCCTAACCACACTGCTTAGAATTTTAAGAAGTGATCCTGGTCAGAAAAAGATTACAGATACACATTAAGGCAAATTCAGATGAAAAAGACCTCTAAATGTGTCACAGTGTATTTAAAAAATGCATGTAGGCTTGGAAGAGAGAAGAAAAAGGGTATAGAGAGTTGTAAAAAGAAATAAATGTATTTTTAAAATCAAACAAAGTCTTTAAAGAGACAGAGTAAACTTATAGAAAAAGTAATAGAGTAAGAAAAATAAGCCACATAAAGATGGAATATACATATAGAGTCTCAATTCTGTATATTATAGTGTTTTCTTTGAGATTTTTACTGTGAAGGAGCTAAATACAGAGAGACATTTCATTGTATGGACTGCTAAGCTAAACAAGCATATATATTTTAAAGTTATCTTGACTTCAAAAATTGGATCTAAGGATTTGTTGTTTTGGAAAAGGGGTTCTTCTTTTGCTTCCACAGAGGATGAGAACCTATGGATTCCTTCCAGACTAATGTGGTTTAATGAACCAAGATCCCCTTGAAAGGTCCCCAAGAACACCCCAAAAATTACTTCAACCAACAAAACCAGGAAGCAGTTTGGAGAGAACTATGCCTAAGTCTCCAAATATTGTTTATAAAAGTTTGTTTACATTTAAAGGGGAATATGCTATAGATATGAATATTTTGCGTTGGTATGGATCTTGGTCTATTGGTACAAATTTTAGGTCAATTTTGTTATATGTATATTTCTGCTCTTGATTAAGGTATTGTGTTTATGCAGCTCATTTAAAAATGTAATATATAATTGAAAAAAGGTTAATAGATAGTCATCTATAATAGTCAAGTTTGTAATCATGTTAGTTAGGTTTTCTAAATATATAGAAACACATTTTATTTAGATAGATAATCTTCAAAACTTTCAAAGATCTGTGAAATAGGACATTTAAAATATTTTAAGAATTTAGGTCTTTTCTCAACAATTAGACATATCTGCTCCTGGCAGCACCAACCTACTTCAAGAGGATGATGGATATCAAAGAGGCTCCTTATAGAATTTGTTAGCCATTTGGTCAAGAAACTGCTCTTGCCTGGACTGTTTGATGTTATGTTTTGTGAACTGGATATGCAGGACCCACAGAAAAATGATTTCTGAACTTGCTTAAAGGTAAGACCATACTTTAGAGTTCCTGTTTCATTAAAATGTCTGCCAGACATTCTGCAGGACACCTAAAAAAGCAACTAATGGACTTTGCAATTATAAGGCAGAACAGATCTTCAAATTTCCTGCTTCATAGAAAAGACTGCTGGATACTATGTGAAGGTAGGCTGAAGATGAATGACCCAAAAACCCATTGCCATTGTTCTTGAGGTCTCAGTAGTCCTCATTGTCCACTATGTTCAGCGAGACCAGTTTTAATCCTGGCTTTTTCAGACCCAGGCCAGCTGGCCTTGGTGAGTTCCCGATAGAACACCCCCCTTGTCTCAGTGTATGGGTGCACCCCTCGCGGTCCTGAGTTCCTTGCTTGTGCTCTCTCTCCTTCTGCTTCTGATTTAGACCTTGAGATTTCAGTCCGGTGCTCCATTGTGGGTCTCTGTCTCTGTCTCTGTCTCATTTCATCACCTGATGAAGGTTAATATTCAGGAGGAAGCCTATATGATTTTCTTTGGGTTTGATCCTACTGTACCTATTGGTTTCGTGGGAACCTAGGCAGTTTCGTGGATGCTCACCTTACTAGACCTGGATGGAGGTGGGTGGTCCTTGGACTTCCCACAGGGCAGGGAACCCTGATTGCTCTTTGGGCTGACGAGGGAGTGGGACTTGGTTGGGGGAGGGGGAGGGAAAGGGGAGGCAGCGGTGGGGAAGAGACAGAAATCTTTAATAAATAAATAAATATAAAAAAAAACAAAACAAAAAAGATGAATGACCCAATGTTACAGAATTTTAGGTAACTGTCCATGCAGAGAGATAGCTCTGTCAATTTAAGAGCTTTGGAAGTTACTTACAATGCATTTTCTGTCTACTTAGGTAATATTATATCCTTCTGGAGTCTTTTATATAGTTGAAGAATAGCTAGTTCTAGTTTTCCTTAATTATGATAAAAGATAAAGTAGGTATAGATACTTTAACTATAATTCGGGATTGATAACTATTTTGCTATATGTAATTTTACTATGTTAAAATTAAAACCTCCCTTTTTATTTAAACAGAAAAGGGGAAATGGTGTGGGAAGTTCTTCTGTATATGTGTCACTGTTATTGGTTAATTAATAAAGAAGCTGCTTTCAGCCAATGGCTTAGCATAATATAGCCAGGCTGGAAACGATATTGAGAGAGAGTAAGCAGAGTCAGAGAGTAGGAGACAGACACCTCTGCCAGAACCCACCAGAACCTTGCCGGTAAGCCACATCCACGTGGCAATACACAGATTAATAGAAATGAGTTAATTTAAGATATAAGAGCTAGCCAGAAATATGCTTAAGATATTGGCCAAACAGTACTCCAATTAATACAGATTTCTGTATGTTTGTTTCAAGTTAGGGTGGTTGGGAAATGAACTAGCGGTCTCCAACAACACTTAACTATTTTGCCCATTTAGTAATAATAATAAAATTAGTAATGTAAAAGATGATTATAATATTGGCTTTATACTTCTCTATGAAACTAAATTAGGATATGAATGTAGAAGTATCATTATATCAAAACATCAAATTAATTTAGCAAATTGTTATGAAATATATTTTAGTCATTAAAATATTTTAATCAGTTTTTGTTAGTGACATTGTATGCTGTTAAGTTTTATAAAGCTGCATGGAATAAACTACTAATTATTTTGGAGAATTGAAGTTATCACTATCTTTATTGATGATACAGATTTCAGTGTCATAAATATGTCACATTCTTTTTTAAAATCTTTTGAGATTTGGTACTCTATTATGTTCTTCGTTCATCTTTAAAGCTTTACTTTTAGATGCATAATCACCTGTCATCATAAGAACTTCATTGTTTTAAAGCATATTTTCAATCTCAGATTCAATGGGAATGAGAAAATCAAATATACTGGTTGGAATTTTTCCTTAACTTGTCCAATGAAATGTTCCTCACCAGTTTCTAAATTGAAATAGATGCAATGTTGAGTGCACAGTCAGTTTTGCTGATGTGAAAACTAAAATCACTTAATATAAAGTGCTGACATAAAAGTGGGAGCTTCAAAGACTTATAGAAAAATCATTTCTTGTCAAATTGCAGAGCCAACATAAAGCAGTGGAAAAGAGAATCGTATAAAGTGTTTTTGATATGGTAATGAAAATTACATGGTTATGAACATACATTTTGAAATTATTTTAGGGTGAAATGTATGTGAATAACATTTACATTTTCAGCCAATTTTAAGCATAAAATTTACTGGTAAGAAGTGTATTTACAGTAACTACCAATGCATTCACTTCTAGAACTTTTTCATCTATCTGAAATTGAGAATATTGTGTCCATTAAGAAATAACTCACCATTACTTCATCTCAAAAGCTCTGTAACATCTACTCTACTACATATCTTTGATTTGGCTTATTCTAAGCACTTCCTATAAGTAGATAAATAGAATCACAGGTAATCAGGTCTTTGTTATATGAAGTAGTAGTAGTAGTTTTATGAAGTAGATAATAGAATCATAGCAAATTGGATTTTACAACAGATAATTGGAAGTAAATAAGTAGCATTAAGAAGCCAATAAAATATAGACTTCTACTAAAAGATGATGATCTATAGGCAATAGATTGCTGCTGAATGAAAAGACTCTGTGTTCTTCATGAATGAAGTCTATGATAGGCTATCTAAACCCAAGTGGTCAGTTCTAAACACATATACAAATGAGAAACATTAAATGGACTCAGAAAGCATCAAATAAAAGGTTAGGACTGTGAGATGGAATGGAGGTTATAGCGAGAGTTGGAAGGGTATATAGAACAGTGTAAATGAAATAAACACAGTACTCAACTATTCATTACTCAAAAAAATTTAAATTAAAAACATAAAAAGTAAATCTTAAAAGGGAAAAATATAAATTCAGATGTACAGTGGGATATCTACATGCACATTTGAATATAAACATGAATATATAAATATTTATAATCATATTAAAAGTTGAAATGCAAACATACATTATTTATCCTGCTTATGTACACTATACTTCACTTTTTAATCAGTTGCATAAAACAAAGATATATTTATAGTACTTCATATATATAAAATACTATATTTTAATCAATGACATATAAAAGACAATGTTCATATATAAGTATTCCTTGTGTATTGCTAATCCCCAAATGGAACATAGGATACCAGGAGACGGCCCTCTAAATCAACAAAGTTCCTATGAACTAATGAAGACTGTGTGATGTAGGAGGGTCATCTGTCTATTGGTTAATAAAGAAACTGCCTTGGCCCTTTAATAGACAGACAATTAGGTAGGCGGAGTAGACAGAACAGAATGCTGGGAGAAAGAAGCCGAGTCAGGCAGTTGCCATGATTCTCCCACCCGACACAGATGCAGGTTCAGATCTTTCATGGTAAGCCACACCTCATGGTGCAACACAGATTATTAAATACGGGTTAAAGCAAGATGTGAGAATTAGCCAATAAGAGGTTAGAACTATTGGGCCAGGCAGTGTTTAAAAGAATACAATTTGTGTGCAATTATTTCGGGTAAAGCTAGCCTGTGCACGAGCCAGGTGGCGGGTCACAGCCCACTGTTCCATGTACAACTGTGGCATTAATCACAGGCCTACAGGGGTTTGTACTAGGTCCTCTGCCTACATATCATAGTTTTCCGTTTAATACTTTTATGGGACTCCTGAGTGTGTGAACAAGTGATTCTCTGACTCTTGTGTTTCTCTTTTGACTTAGCTTGTTCAAATTGATATGATCTTATTTTAAATTTTATTATATTTTGTTGTCGCCGGTTAGAAACCTGTTCTTTTCTAATGAGAGACAAAAATGGAGTGGATTCAGATGGGAGAGAAAGTAAGGATGAACGAGGAATGATAGACAGAGGGGAAACTGTATTCATATTATATTGTATAAGAAAGAAACTATGCAAAAAAGGGAAACAAAAAATTAAGTAAAAAAAAGTAAAGGAAAAATACTAGAAAATCCCACTATTTTTAGACCATGTATAGAAGGTATATGCTTAAGATTGTAAATGAATTTTTTGCTTAAACTTAGGACGCATTTCATGATATGTCACTATACTCAGATACTCCAAAATAAAAAAAAAGACAATATGAAATATTAGTCCACTTTTGGTCACCCACAATTTCTCATGGCCTCTCTTATTCTATAATATATTATACTTAAAAAACATACCAAACATGATTTAAACATTTGATAAAAAAATTAAAGTCATAAAGAGATATTCCTTGTACTCAATTATATATGCTATACTCAGTAACATATCACAATTTAATCTAACCACGTTTCATTTCAGAACACAATTGAAAGAATTCAGTTTGAGCAGATCTAGATATTACATATGTTTCTATTTGTATACAAATCACTATTCTAGTGACTATTTATTAGGTAACTCTTATACTCCTACATCTGACTTTGTTGCTCATAAGCATAGGAACATCAGAAATTATGGCAACCAAGCAGTAGAACTCAATTTCACCCAACCCACTCAATATAATGGCAATTATTTTATTTAAATTTTAAATACACCTCCAAAATGTATTTGTAGTTTTCTCCTTTGGTGAATGTAGGTGGTTATGCCTATAAAGCATTTTGCATGGTGCCTGTCTTATACTTTTTAGAAAAAAGATTTTTTATTCTCTAGGGACTAAATTTCAGATCAAGATTAGATATACAAATTATTTTAAACTCAGAGTTCGCTGCAGAAAAGTTTATCTACCTTTTACCTATAATGTTAAATATATGTACAAAAATATTTTTAAATATTTTTAAGACATGGTTTTGTGAAGTAACCCAAGCTGGCATTGACTTTGAGATGGTCCTATCTCAGCCGCTTTGATGTTGCCATTACAAGAATGTATAAGTGATAGATTTTTATATATAAAAATATCTATAGCTATCAATGTGCTTTAGTTTACCAAAAACAACTGTATATTTGTTTTCAAGGGCATTATTTCTGGCATATTAGCAAACATGCAGAAGAATGTTTTAAATATATGTGTATCCATTACTATTAGTTCATGAAAGGTTGCAAGCCAGTAAAACATTGTTGATTCATTGAAGTATTCAACAAAACAATTTTCCTAACAGTAAGATAAAATATACCACTTTGAAAGAAAGAGACAGAGAAAGGAAAAAAAATGCCTCTACCCTCAAGCAAGACCCAGAAATACACTATTTAATTACATCACTGGCAGAAGAATTAAAGGTCTCAGTACAATGTGTTTCAGTTGAACCTAAATGATAAATCTTTCATTGCAATCAGCATAGCTAATATGAAAACTACAGTGTCTTACTATTAATTATCTAGTGGAGTAAATCATAGACTGAAGTTCACGGAATTAAATTTTATTCCTACATTTGTCACCATGATGTTTTGTGACCTTGATATAGCCACTTAACCTTTCTTTGCCTCAGCTTTCTCATCAAAAAAAAAAAAAAAAAGAGGAGGAAGATGTATCTTTTGAAAGCATAAATTTATCCCATGGTTGATGGGAAAGTAGTTTAAATATATTGCTGCATTAACTCTGTGAAAAATGTACCCAGTATGAAAATGTTGCTAAAACTATCATGCATTTAGCACTTTTTCTCATTCTTTTCCTTTTATTTTTTGCAGTAACATTTTCTGTTTTTAACTCCTGACTAATTTGCTTACGTATCACATTTAGTTAGGAAAAAAATTCAATATAGAAGACATTCCTAATCCATTCTCTTATTGTTGTTTCTAGTCCAAGAAGTGACATCAATATTTCTGAAAGAAGCTTATGTGACCAATACTTATGGTGGTCCATATATATATATATATATATATATATATATATATATATATGTGTGTGTGTGTGTGTGTGTGTGTGTGTGTGTGTGTGTGTGTATATACATATATATATATAGAGAGAGAGGGGGGGCAGAGAGGGGGGAATAAAGAGAGAATGAACATGGGCCAACTGTACCAACTGTGGAGCTGCAGTTTCCTGAACCTATTAGCAACAAAACTAATGTTGTTCCTAATGTTGCTCCTGTCACATCCCACTACTTTTGCCCTGTAATCCCAACACCAACAGTTCTCTGTTCTCATGAACCTAGTAGAAAATATCAGGTCTGAAGATTTAGAAATTTTGAAATTATGGTCCTATAGTTGTTTTGTAATTTACCTAAAAATGCTGTGAAGAGAAGTCACACCATACAACAAGGCTCATATAGAAGGTTTATTTGAATAAAAGAGAGAAGGGGACAGTGAAATTGGCTGAGAAGAGCAGAGACTGGTCCTTGTGTACAAGAGGGATGAGAGAGAGAGAGAGGCTGGAGGTGGGAAAGGAAGCAAATGTGCACAGGGGGTGCTCTTAGTGGTTGCAGCTGAGGAAGTAACCTGTCAGGATCCCAAAGGCAGGACTGTATGGATTCCTGAATACTAACATAATTGATGAATATATTCCACATGAAGCTTATTCCTGATGTCCATGTAGAATCTTATGTTAAATAGGATGTTTGTGATGCTGAAGATGCTTTACAGAATTTGGCTAGAAAATTGTTTTGGGTACTGAATCAAAACAGAGTTCACACTGCAGAATGTGAAAACGCTGAAACAAATGAAATCCAGGAAGGGTGGTAAGTGTGCAGCTCCCCTTGACATGAGCAGACTATAAAAGGTATAGTTATGGAAAGAAATCAAGATGCAGTCTTTTTTTTTTGGGGGGGGGGTGTTCGAGACAAGTTTCTCTATGTTACAGTCCTGGCTGCCCTGGAATTCACTCTGTAGACCAAGCTGGCCTCAAACTCAGAGATCTGCATTCTAAGTGCAGGGATTAAAGGCGCGCACCACCACTGCCCAGCAAGAAACTGTAGACTGGCTGGAGGACCACAGCACCATAAAAAAAAAAAAATTCACGGTAACAGATCAGACTCCAGCTTGAAAACCCAGTTCAGTGCTGTTTGTTATGTTTCGACAAAGATCTGAAAGTGGAGTAAGAACTAAATAGAGAAGAGCAAGAGGTTCAAGAGCAAGTGGTTCAAGTGAACAAGAGATATGTAGAATGTGTTGCTGAATGTTTTGACCATGGTCTGAAATGATAATAGAATTGTCAGAAAGTACATGGAGTAACTGGAGTCCAGTTAAGTTTGACAGTAAGCATTTTAGGACTAAATAAAGGAAATTCCACTTTCTACTTGTGGGAATTAATCTCCAGATAAGAACAAGTTTGTATCAAATTCTGTGCAATAGAGAAATTATAAGTTATTAGAAACTTAGATGTCTGAATATCAAGGAAGAAAGTCAGAACTGTGCCTCACTTGGTCTGTAGTAACGTGACAGGATAGGAAAAGGTATGTTCTAAAATCAAGTTTTTCAGAGTTGTCTCTTAAGAATCAGTAACACTTAAGCCATTGTTGGCAGGTCTTGCCTATGTATATTGCAGAGGCGTTTACATCTTAAACCACTTTTCTCCAGTTAACTCCACTTATCCTTGATATCCACCTAGAGGGCCCATCTCTTCTCACCCTTTGCCTTGCTAATGCATTTGATACTTATTTATCGAACCATTAGAGTGGGCAAAAACATTGTAATGGATAACTGGAGAGAAGAATAATCTCTTTAGTAAATGTCTACTGAAAACAATCTAATGAATCATTGAAATATGACATTATTTTCTTGAGGTGTACTATGATCATGCTTCATTATTGTAAACCCCAATAAGTAAAAGTATCTAGTATTTGTTATATCCATTCCTATAAACAGTAAAAAATTCTGTAATTTATTGCACAGTTACTGTATAATATACTAGAGTAATATTAAACTGTTAACTCTGTCTCAGTTGAACATATACTAAAAGAGAATCCCCCAAATAAAAAGTATTTAACTCCTTAAAGCAGATACTGGGTACTATAATTAGATTATTTGGGGCAAAAAACTTTAATCCCAATGGATTTAGTATGCTCTGTTTTGAAATATGTTCACCAACCTAGACTTCATAATGGTCTACATGTATGATTTACAGAGAATATTTTCTTTGTATAGTAAATAAATAACTTATCTAGTATAACAAAATGTTTTGGAATATTTAGTTTCTTATTAGAATACAAAGCTTCGTTTCTTATTGATTCCATCACATTTGTGTTTTGTGACTTTTTTCATTTAAAATTATGTCAATATCTAAAATCTGGAGACAAAGCAAAAGCCTTTGTAACAATTTTTAAATGAAGCAGAATACACAAAACTGAGAGAGAAATAATGAAGGTTATTTTATCTGTGTTAACAAAATTTCAGTCTGCCCCAAATTATACAGGAAGAAAGTATAAGAATTGAGCCCATATGCATGCAAAATTCAAGAAGTCATTGTTTTTTACCTTGGAACCCTGACTGCTTTTCGGACTGGAGAGGGAGGGGGAGGGGAGTGGGGCTTGGGGAGTGGGGGGAGGGAGATGGAAAAGGGAGGCGGGGAGGAGGCAGAAACTTTTAATAATAATAAAAACAATTAAAAAAGAATTGAGCCCATAAATTTTGACTTCATTAGATTTTTGTTACTGCTTTTATTATTAATTGTGTTGGATATATATTAATCTCTTTTCAAGGAGACAGTAAAAATTGATAATATAAAAAGCTACAAAATTCCTGCTTGTATGTCAAGAAAGTATATATGAATGTGAATGTGTGCATGTGCACATGTATGTGTGTACACTAACTAGCAAGATTAATAAGAAACAAAGGGGCTTTGGAGATGGCTCAATGGTTAAGAGGACTGGTTGCTCTTCCAGAGGACCTGGGTTCAATTCCCAGCACCACATGGCAGCTCACAACTGTCTGTAACTCCATTTCCAGGGAATTTGACTCCCTCAAGCAGACATACATGTAGGCAAAACCACGAATGAACATGAAATAAAAATAAATAATTAAAAAAAGATTTCTAAAAAAAAGAAACAAAGTATTTTACTGACAAAAATGTTAAAGCAACCAAAAGAAGTCTAATTTATTTCAAGATTATCAGGTTTAATGTTTTTCCACATACAACATTTTTTCCAGATTGACATTTTCAGAAATAATTTGGAAAAGGGTTACTGCTAACTATATATTTTAAGTAAAAGATAGTTTAGTTAATGAATTTAAATATCTGTCATTTGTCCTTTTATATCAATAGAGATTTGACTATTTGCACATTTTTATTTGCCATCTGTGGTTGATTGTATAGGAGTGGTCACTATAGACTCATGTGTTTGAAAGCTTGTCACATAGGGACTGGCACTATTAAGATGTATGGCACTGTTGGAGTAGGGATGGTCTTGTTGGAGGAAGTGTAGCACTGTGGAGGTAGGCTTTGAAGTCTTATATGCTCAAGTTATGCCCACTGCAGCACCGAGTTCCCTTCTGCTGCCTGCAGAGAACTCTCAGCTCCTTCTCTATACCATGCCTGCCTGCTTGTGACCAGGCTTCATGTCATGGATAATGGACTAAACATTTGAATAAAACCCTAAACAAGAGAGAAGCTGGAGCCAAGAGTGGAGTAGTGCTGTGATGGGTTGGACATTGTTTTTCTTTGGAAAAACATGGATTTGGGGATTACATATTAGAAAAGATGTTGGAAACTTCAAGTGTGGCTAAATAAGCAATCTTAGTAGGAACATGGAAGACAGTGGTGCTGAGTGGTCTGGTTCAAGGGGTTTCAGTGGAGAAGAAATCTAGTATGTCATCTAGAGAATGGTTTGCTGATAATTTGGTGGAGAATGTGGCTGGGTTTTGCCGTGATCAAACACTATAAATGAGGCTAAATTGAAGAGATATGGATGAATTCCCTTGGCAGAAGAAATCTCAAAACAGCCTAGTATTGACTCTTTCATAGTTATTATTGCTCACTCTTATAAAGAGTTGTAATGAAACAGAGCAAGCTTGACAAACAGAATTATAAAATGTACAATCTGAGAAGTAAAAGGTCACCAGGAAGTGAAATGGAACTAAGTCCTGTGTTTAAGGAGATGAAAAGATTAAGAAAAGTCAGGTGTTAAATGAAATAAAGGTAGTGGTAACCTCAAGGCAAGATTCCATCCAGCTAAGTGTGCAACTTGTGAAAAGGAATTGAAGTAAAGCTTAGAGTAGGATGTGGTGGTGTGCACCTTGAATTGCAGCTCTCCAAAGGTAGAGGCTTTGAGTTTGAGGGAAGCCTTGTCTACAGAATAAATTCCAGAACAGCTAAGTTTAGTCAATGTTGGAAAGCATCAAAACTAGAAAGCTCGTAGAGATTAATTAAACGGTAGTAAAATTATGACATGATCCAGACCTCTCCCTCCTGGATATAGGACCAAAGGAAATAAAGTCATCATATAAAAGAGATTTCTGTATATATATTCATGCTTAATTTGACATTTTCTTTCTTTTTTCTTTTATTCTTCTCTCATTCAAGACATCACAACTACAGTTTGCCCTCCCCCCTTTTCTCCCAGCCTCCCACTCCCACCTCCTCCTCCCCCACATCTGCTTTCCTGTTTCCATTTAGAAAAAAGAAGGCCTCAATGGAATATCAGCTGGACAAGACATACCATACAAAGGGTGGAATAGAAGAGAGTCGTTCATGATGAATGTGTAATACAGAATGCATAGATTTATCAGGTGAGACCTACTAATTCATATAATTGATTTCTGCCAAAATCACCAGTTTTCTTTTGGAGATCAGGACTTCAGTATTCTTCATTTATGAATAAAATGGAAAGGTTTTGTACAAATCCAGAAAGTACAGAAAATTATAAAACAATATAAGAGCATAAAGTTCTACTCTTAGGTTTACCTAATGTTCTTATGTATGGTTTTTTTCAGTTCAAGACACAATGTTTAGTTTCTAGCTGACTCATAATAGATTGTATTTATAAATACTATTGTTTCTAGACAAAGAATGATATGCTTACCATGGATACATTTTCCTTTCTAAAGAGTTAAGGCAAGAAATGAAAAAATCTTTATATCTTTATTCAGAATATCACTTTCATTCATATTTTAGGTTCTTTTTTTTCTAAATACCTAATGTTAGGAAAATCTATCGCAGTATACTTTGTAAGCTAAAATTGCAGCAGAAAATTTTCAGTATTTATTGTGTACACTGGCATATTTTTCACTGAACTGTCAAAAACAATGGGAATAAAAGTGATAAAGTGCTCCTCTGAATTTTTCTATACACTGATCTATTACACAAAGCTAAACTGCAGACCAAATGATTGCAAATCATACATACACTTATGATAGGTATATAATACACACCAGAGACTAAATGTGTGTTGACTATTCAAGTCCATCATTAATTGCAAGTGTCAGCTGTAAACTGTTAGTGATATTTATCAGAGGTTTTTACCAAAGAGAATAGCATGCAAAGAATTTTCCCCTGGTCAGAATAATTGCTATTTGGCAAACGAGTCACATGAAATAATAAAGTTTTGAGTCAAATTATATCATAGTTCAAGATTTGAAAGAAATGAATTCTTATATGATGCATGGATACATGCACACATAAAAAAGATATTTGCTTAGCATAAAAGAAAGATATTTTACATGCATTAGCGAAGGTATCAAATTAATTAATACATGGTGTTCTAAAAATGTTTCACAAAAGACCCAACCAAGAAAGAGAATTACAGGCCTATCTCACTCATGAATATCGACGCAAAAATTCTCAATAAAATACTGGCAAACCGAATTCAAGAACACATCAGAAAAATTATCCATTATGATCAAGTAGGCTTCATCCCAGAGATGCAGGGCTGGTTCAACATACGCAAATCTATCAATGTAATCCACCATATAAATAGACTGAAAGAAAAAAACCATATGATCATTTCATTAGATGCGGAAAAAGCATTCGACAAAATTCAACACCCCTTTATGATAAAGGTCTTGGAGAGAATAGGGATACAAGGGTCATACCTAAATATAATAAAAGCTATCTACAGCAAACCGACAGCTAACATTAAATTAAATGGAGAAAAACTCAAAGCCATCCCACTAAAATCAGGAACAAGACAAGGATGTCCACTCTCTCCATACCTCTTCAATATAGTGCTTGAAGTTCTAGCAATAGCAATAAGACAACATAAGGGGATCAAGGGGATTCGTATTGGAAAGGAAGAAGTTAAGCTTTCGTTATTTGCAGATGACATGATAGTATACATAAGCGACCCCAAAAATTCTACCAAAGAACTCCTACAGCTGATAAACACCTTTAGTAGCGTGGCTGGATACAAGATCAACTCCAAAAAATCAGTTGCCTTCCTATACACTAAGGATAAGGAAACAGAGAGGGAAATCACAGAAGCATCACCTTTCACGATAGCCACAAAGAGCATAAAATATCTTGGGGTAACCCTGACCAAGGAAGTGAAAGATCTATTTGACAAGAACTTCAAGTCTTTGAAGAAAGAAATAGAAGAGGACACCAGAAAATGGAAGGATCTCCCTTGCTCTTGGATTGGGAGGATCAACATAGTAAAAATGGCAATTCTACCAAAAGCAATCTATAGATTCAATGCAATCCCCATCAAAATCCCATCAAAATTCTTCACAGATCTGGAGAAGACAATAATCAACTTTATATGGAAAAACAAAAAACCCAGGATAGCCAAAACAATCTTATACAATAAAGGAACGTCTGGAGGCATTACCATCCCTGACTTCAAACTCTATTACAGAGCTACAGTATTGAAAACAGCTTGGTATTGGCATAAAAACAGAGAAGTCGACCAATGGAATCGAATAGAAGACCCTGACTTTAACCCACAAACATATGAACACCTGATTTTCGATAAAGGAGCTAAAAGTATACAATGGAAAAAAGAGAGCATCTTCAACAAATTGTGCTGGCAAAACTGGATGTCAATCTGTAGAAGAATGAAAATAGACCCATATCTATCACCATGCACAAAACTCAAGTCCAAGTGGGTGAAAGACCTCAATATCAGTCCAAACACACTGAACCTGATTGAAGAGAAAGTGGGAAGTACTCTACAACACGTGGGCACAGGAGACCACTTCCTACGTATAACCCCAGCAGCACAGACAGTAAGGGCCTCATTGAATAAATGGGACCTCCTGAGACTGAGAAGCTTCTGTAAAGCAAAGGACACTGTCGCTAAGACAGAAAGGCAACCCACTGACTGGGAGAAGATCTTCACCAACCCCACAACTGACAAAGGTCTGATCTCCAAAATATATAAAGAACTCAAGAAACTAGACCGTAAAAGGCTAATCAACCCAATTATAAAATGGGGCACTGAGTTGAACAGAGATCTCTCAACAGAAGAAGTTCAAATGGCCAAAAGACACCTAAGGTCATGCTCAACTTCCTTAGCGATCAGGGAAATGCAAATCAAGACAACTTTAAGATACCATCTTACACCTGTCAGAATGGCAAAAATCAAAAACACCAATGATAGCCTTTGCTGGAGAGGTTGTGGAGAAAGGGGTACACTCATCCATTGCTGGTGGGAATGCAAACTTGTGCAACCACTCTGGAAAGCAGTGTGGAGGTTTCTCAGGAAATTTGGGATCAACCTACCCATGGACCCAGCAATACCACTCTTGGGAATATACCCAAGAGAGGCCTTATCACACAACAAAAGTATATGCTCTACTATGTTTATAGCAGCATTGTTTGTAATAGCCAGAACCTGGAAACAACCTAGATGCCCTTCAATTGAAGAATGGATGAAGAAAGTATGGAATATATACATATTAGAGTACTACTCAGCAGTAAAAAACAAGGACTTCTTGAAGTTTGCAGGCAAATGGATGGAAATAGAAAACACCATCCTGAGTGAGGTAAGCCAGACCCAAAAAGAGGAACATGGGATGTACTCACTCATATTTGGTTTCTAGCCATAAATAAAGGACATTGAGCCTATAATTCGGGTTCTTAGAGAAGCTAAATAAGAAGGAGAACCCAAAGAAAATCATATAGGCTTCCTCCTGAATATTAACCTTCATCAGGCGATGAAAGGAGACGGAGACAGAGACCCACAATGGAGCACCGGACTGAAATCTCAAGGTCCAAATCAGAAGCAGAAGGAGAGAGAGCACAAGCAAGGAACTCAGGACCGCGAGGGGTGCACCCATACACTGAGACAATGGGGATGTTCTATCAGGAACTCACCAAGGCCAACTGGCCTGGGTCTGAAAAAGCCCGGGTTAAAACCGGTCTCGCTGAACATAGTGGACAATGAGGATTACTGAGACCTCAAGAACAATGGCAATGGGTTTTTGATCCTACTGTACCTATTGGTTTCGTAGGAGCCTAGGCAGTTTCGTGGATGCTCACCTTACTAGACCTGGATGGAGGTGGGTGGTCCTTGGACTTCCCACAGGGCAGGGAACCCTGACTGCTCTTTGGGCTGATGAGGGAGGGAGACTTGATTGGGGGAGGGGGAGGGAAAGGGGAGGCGGCGGTGGGGAAGAGACAGAAATCTTTAATAAATAAATAAATAAAAATTAAAAAAAAAGTTTCACAAATATGACCCCCAAAAGTTATCAAGAACCTCTTTCAATAAGAATGTGCAAATATACGTAATTTGTTATTTTGTTTTGTCCAGGCTTCTCTTCTACGTTCCATAAGGATTTTTTTTTCAAAAGTGATTGTTGTTGTAAATGTAAAAAGATCATGAATATCATCCTTTACATCACTAAATTGCTGAACATTTGAATTTTCTTACTGCATATCCATATTATCTTAAATAATTTGACACTTGAAAATAACCTAGGGGCAAATTTCACCTTCATCATTTTGTACATTAGTAAACTAACACTCTGGAGCTTAAAATAATGCAAATAAGCTTGTTAGACTGCTGAATTGCACATTGTTTCTAAAAAGTAGTCCTCTGATACTATTCTGGTTACTTTCTGCATCAACAAGATATCAGGATGGTTCTGTGATTCTTCAAAACACCAAACTAGGCCCTTTGAATATGGGTGACAGTTGTGTGGCTTGGGTAGTTTCTGGGGCCACTGGTCATGAAACCAGTATTTATCCCTAGTGCATGAATTGGCTCTTTGGATCCATTCCCTCTGGAGGGATACCTTGTTCAGCCTAGATACAGTGTGAAGGGTTTGGTCCTGCCTCTAGTGATATGACAGACCTTTTTGACTCTTCATGGGTGGTCTCACGCTCTCTGAGGAGTGGATAGGAAATGGGGTGTGAGGAAGTTGGGGGGAGAATAAAGAGGGGAGGGATAAGGTACTTGGATTGGTATGTAAAATAAAAAAAGATTATTTTAAAAAATAAAAACAAATCTTACTTTTTAAAATGATTTTGTCTGAAATTGTTTTAACCCAAGAGATCATATGTGTTATCTATATAATGACAAATAAGTCAAAATGAAAAATTATTTGTCTAATGTTCAGCAGGACATAAATGCAGAGGTAGATTTTATGTATTCTATTCCATTGCTCGAGAAAATGGTTCTAAAAATGATTCCACTACAAAGTACAAGCACGATCTTCAAAAATTGTAAACTCATTATTTCAAGTACTTTCAAAAGCTAACATTTGTATAATTCCCTAAACATATTCTATTTAACCTTTCAAATGTATTTCAGCACAAGATGATTTAAACACAAGAAGGATAAATTCCACCTATAGGAATCCACTTAGTATTTGGTTGAGTGTTTCTTTCATTACCCATATTGAAAAACATCAGTATGCAGCCCTGAAACTGACTCACAAGGCAGTTTCTCTACTTACAAATGAAACACTGACAGTGATTACCTGTAACAGTTAACTCAGTGGTTCTTCTCACAACAAAGCCGCCATATTTTAGTTCGCAGGTATAGTTTCCAATGTCATCTTCTTTGACTTCTCTTATGAGTAAGGTATCTCTTTTGAAGACAATACTTGGTCTCCATGCCTTTGTTCTACATTCCTATACAAAAACCATAAAATCAGCTAGTACATATGACAAATAAAAGATATTTTAAATCACTAAAGCAATAATTTTGGTTTCATTAAAAACACTCACACAATGTCTCCTCTAGACCAAGCTGGCCTTGAACTTGCTATGTAATTGAGATTAGGCTTTAAGTCCTGATTGTTCTGCCTCATGGTAGGTTTATTGGCATGCAGTACAATGCCTGATGCTTAACAGTAATTTATACATTACGATTTTACAGGGGCTAAAGATTTGGAATTAATACAAAGAAATTACTTTTTTTTTCCAAATCTGGAAATGATGACCATCCCCTTGGAGAGTAGTTTTAGGGTCACTTTAATTTGTTAATGGTACTATGGTAGTAGAAACATATTGATTTGTTAGATATAGTAACAGGTATATGTTAATCACACTCAACATAAAATTTAAAAGCAAATAATTCATAGAGGTGTACCATGAAATTGACTCTATTGCTATTCATCATATAAGATTTAAAATGTATTATTAAATAAACAGTGCAAAATAGATTTACAGTGTAGATGCTTCTGTTCTAGTCCTCTATCAAAATATAATTGCTGCAGTTATAAAAATTGAAATCTCTATATACTGAAGAAACAATTAACATTTGTGTGCAAGGCCTTTTGAATTTCTATTAACACACACAGTATTAGTTTTCAATCTGGCATTTTTCAAACAAAATTTGCTTCTATTGTTTCTCTTCACCCCCTCCCTCCCTCTCTTCCTTTGTACTCTTCCACACTAAGGAGCCTCTTTTCCACTGTCGTGTTACCTTTCTTCACTTACCTTGACTGCCTTAGTTGGCTTTAGCAACACCTCTTCCCTCTTGTGTAATTCTATCTAGTTTAATACTCTATGCTCATTCTCACAACCTCTTAGTTACATGTACATAAACAACAACAGAATCTGCATATGTGAGAAAAAGATTTTTTCCCCTTTTTGAGACTGGGTAACTTCATTTAGTAGACTACTTTTCAGATCTATTTATTTTCTTGAAGATTTTTTTCTTCATGCTCAAGCAAAGTTACAATCCATACACACACACACACACACACACACACACACACTACTTTTCTTTATCCATTTCTTTCATGATGGGTATCTGTACTTGATCCATTTCCTTATTGTGAAAATGCATCAATAAAATGCATACATGTATATCTTGTGGTAGAATATGGGAGTATTTGGGTCTATCCCAAGAGTGGTATGGTTCTATCATATGGAAGTTCAAATTTTAACATAGTGAAAAGTATCTATAATGATTTTCATAAGAGCTATGCCAGATTAAACTCCCATTAACAGTGAATGAGAGTTATTTATTTGCTAAATATCATGAATATTCATTTTCATTATTAATAAACGTGCCAAATTATAGTCTCTTTAGTCATAAGGTTATAGGGTCAAGAGATTTCTGCTTTTTCCAAGAACTTAAATCCCTATTCTCAGACAAGTGTTTAAACTAATAGAATGAGGACAGAATGGCTTTAAATGCTTTTAAGCTATAAACAGGTAAAACTATTGATTGACAAGTCAAATTTTTAAGGACCATAATATACGTGAGTCAGTGCCTCTGTATAATGATGTATAGTGTTTTTCAGTTATTTCAAACCAAAATATACTTATCATTTGATTATATTTGTTATATAAGTAGTCATAATGACATATTTTTATTAAAGTATTATTCTTTAGAATTAGCTTCTTAATGTCCAAAATTTGTGGAAGAGATTAACTATTTACTGCAAAATATTTAAAGTGTCATATAATATACACTGCACCTCTACCTACCACTCTGTCATGATATTTTTACAGTCTAAGTGACTATTATGATGGTAAAAACATGTCTAACTGAATATTATGAAATAAGGCAACTTTAAATGAAGTTGAATTTATTGAATTAATTTTAATTCAATAATTGAATTAATTATTTCAATTAATATTGAATTAATATTCAATTAATAATTCAATATTGAAATAATTGAATTGAATTCAATTCAAATATTGAATAAAACACGTGCATGCATATTTACTCTCATATTTTAAAAACCTTAAGAAGTTCACTGCAAAAGATAAGGATAATATATATCTCAAAATCAATTTATTTTTGACCAAGAAAAGCTTCAAATCTAGAGTATTCACACACAAATGCTATAAAAGAATATGTGGTTTTAGAAATTTTAATCTCATCATATTCTTCAAGGTTCAAATGTGGAAGACAGGCAAACTACAAAATGTCACAGATGAAATGTACAAAATTATCAAAACTGAAAAAACAAAACTCGTTCCCACAGGAACAAAACCAGTGGGAGTAATAATTTAGTAATGTTAGCCATTGGCCAATACAAAAATCTAAGGGAAGAGTTGAAAAATCTTTCAACAGCTCTCTTAATGCTCTGAGATTCCATTGGTTATTAATGCAGGATCAAAGTTAAATCTTTGAGAAGAATGCTTATAATTTTGAAGAAATATTTTAGAACTTGTTCAGGTTTCTTGTTTTATTTTAAATAATTTTCGTTCTAATTTATGGGCATTCAATTACAAGGGTTAATATTTTGATTCTGACATCTGTACACTAGGGAGTATGAGGTCCAGTTCCCTAAAGTCCAACTTCCAATTGATTGGATAAAGAAAAGGTTAAGTTAGGAGTTTGTGTCTGTGAATAAACTATTCCATATGAAGATTCATAGATTCTAAATTTACTTTTGTGTATATCCAAATCCAAAAATACTCTTAGGTGGTAAAAATAAGCTTAAAACCATAAGTAGTTTTGAAAGATCAATGAATATCAGCAACATGACGGCCAAAGAAGGACTGGCTTATTTTGTTTTTGAAGAAAATATTACTGCTGTAATATTATTTTTTCCAATATGTTATTTATTAAGCATATTTAAATATGAAAATGACTACAATATAAGCATAGTTATGGCCATTGAATATAATATTTCTTTATAAATAGGGTGCCATTATATCATAGAAGAAAATAACTATTATTTCTCTCTTGCCTTGGGATATGCTGAAATGCTAATCCCAGAAATTATCGTTCAATGTCTTTCAGTATCAAAATTTATGAAACAGTTATCGATATAAGCAAAACAAATATAAGCACAACAGCTTATGTAGTAGACCAACAATGCAAACATTAACCGATAATTTATTTATGAAAGAATATGGCTTTTAAAATGTATATTGATAGGCAGTTAAGAGCACTGTTGCTCTTTCAGATGACCCAGGTCCGATTCCTAAAACCCACATGGCCACTCACAACCATCTATAACTCCAGTCCTAGGAATCTCATGTCCTCTAATTTACTCTCTAGATTCTGTATGCTAATGGTGCACAGACATACATTCAGTCATCACTCATACCATAAAAAAATAATCTCATAAAACCTATAATGAGCAGCACAACTTGGTATAGTACTCTGTATAACATGAGGTATAACTTAACACTTCATCCAGATTTCTCTAACATAAGATACACATTAAATTATTTGCAGGCAATAAAATCTTCCAGAGTCCATACCTTGTACCAAAGGATTTCAGGTTCCCTGGTTGGTAATAAAAAGTCCTCTATGTCTCGGCATGCAATTTCCTTGCTTTTGCTAAGTTCAGCTTTTTCAAAGTACTTCATCTTGGAATTGTAGCAGAGTCCAGTGTCATTTTCTCCTACTGTCAGTGAGATGGATACTTTCATACAGTATGTGGAGTTCCTGTAACAAAGCAGAATTTATATGTGACCTATTGTGAATGGGAAGTAAACCATGCCAATGCAGAGTGTTCAACTTCTTCAGGAAAATAAATAAATAAAAGAGAAAGCCTCCATTTTTTAATGTTTTTTTCTTGGTAACTTGACTTACTTCAAAGAATTGTCTACTGTCTACCAACTAAGAAATACTTGGCTTTATAAAAACAGACACATTATATTCATTTNATATATATGAAGACTAAAGAAAAATTTAGGACAGAAGAATGTCATACATAGGTTTGTGGTAAAACTGGCAAAGTAAACATAGAAGTAGGCACTCCAACTGATCTCTTAAGTGAAATAATAGAATAAGAATAATGCCATGTAGTTCTTATGGCACTTTTAAACTAGATAGGTGGAGAAATGATTGATGGGTATAGGACAACAAGTTTGGTTAAAGTACCGAAGTGAACAGTTGTGATTACACATACATATCTATTTGGCTTAAGATCTAGCTGGTGGTGGTGGTGCATGCCTTTAATCACAGCACGTGGGAGGAAGAGGCAGGCAGATCTCTGTGAGTTTGAGTCCAATCTGGTCTACAAGAGCTAGTTCCAGGACAGGCACCAAAGCTACACAGAGTAACCCTGTCTCAGAAAAACAAAATTCCATGAGGTGTCAAAGGTCAATATTTTACTGATGGGTTCTACATAACTGGGGAAATAAGTCAGCATCCTACTTTTTTTCATGCAGAATAATAAATTATGATAAAAATTTAGAGTAAAAATTATGATCAATGATATTTTGAATAATTGGGAAATATGAATATGTAACAAAATTGTTACATTTTGCTAAGTATTTATATGTCTAGATATTTAATGCAGTATATTTTATGTGATACTGGAAAATGAAAATTAAGAAAAGCATTGAATTCAAAGGTTGGAAAGTATCTTTTTCTTGGTGCTCATAAATTTTGTTAACAATGATAAAATAAATTTTCTGTCACCAGCCTCTTAGAAACAAGGAAGAAAAGTGTAAATATAAACAATAGAAATTTAACATACTGTGTAATAGAAAATCATATAAACTACCAAAGTTGTTTCAAAAAAGAAACAAGGTTTCCTAGCTACTTGGATTGTCTTCAAGAATGAATGACAATTTGGCAATCATCAAAAAGGCAATTTCAAGTAATGCTGTGCACAAAGCTTGGAAGGAACAAAAAGAGGATATGTTAGAAAGGACTCAAGAAAGACAGATTCACTGGAACCAGACCGAAAAACATGCAGCCCATTTCAAGTGTTACACTTGATATTATATGATACTGAAATCTGTATTTTGGAAGATTTTTTCCTATTGTAATGGAAAAATAGATAATATGGGAAGGAAGGAAAACTGAATACAATTTAATAAAATGGAAATGAACTGCATTAATTTACAAAAAATGGTAACCTAAAATAGTTTACATTGGCATAAGAAAGAAGAGTCCAGTTCAAAATGTAATAGTAAGCAACAGAGAGTCACACAAGATGTAGATTTTTTTTTGTAATTGATTATATGAAAAGTAGATTCAATATTTTAGTATGAGAAACAAAACAGAAAGAATTCTAAGATAAAATAAATGTGTGAAATTTTAGCTCAAATTTAATACCAAAGTGAAATATTTGCCACTCTTGAGGCTTGCTAGGAGTGTGGGTTGTATATTATTTCATGTCCTTTAAATGTATTCTTTTCAAATCATTGTAAGTAAAGTAGTTATCGAAGTTAAGTGGTTAACTCTATTAGCATACAATGTCTCTTAACATATTTCTGTTTCATGTTAACATATATTTATAAAACACAATTTGCTATTGATATTTTGAGGAATATAGGAACTAATTTATTATTCCAAGTCCATCTATATTTCTGCAAGATTTGTTACATCATTTTTCTTTGGAGCTGAATAACATTCCATTTTAAAAAATGTATACTCTTTCATTATCGATTAATCTGCTAATGGATAACAATGCTGGCTCTGTTTTCTTCATATGGTGAATAAAGCAGCAATAAATATAAGAGGTTGTGGAGTATGAAATTCTCTGGGCATGTGTCTGATGATGAAACAACTTAGTAAAAAGGCAGTTTTATTTTTGAGGAATGTCCAAATTAATTTCTATAATAGCTCAATTAATTTGTATCTCAATCAGAAATGAACAAAGATTCCTCTTTTTTCCTACATTCTCTCCACAATTTGCTGTTGGATTAGTTGATGATAGCTATTCTTACTTGGGTGATCAGGTTTGTCAAAGCAGTTTTAATTTATATTTTTCTATTTGCTAAGGAGTTTGAGCACATTTAAAAATGGTTATTGAAAATTGTCCATTTTTCTTTTTTTAAATAGCCCATTCATTAGTCCATTTGTTTATTGGCAGTTTTTTCCCCATGGTGTTAATTCTTTTTGGTGATTTCTGGGTGTTAACATTGTCAAAAGTATGGCTAGTAAAGGTTTTCTAGGAGAATAAGGAAAAGTAAATATTAGGTGATGACGATGGACAGAATGCAAGTAAGTAACACGAGTTGTGAAAAAGGATATAAAGCAAATTGTTTTCCTAATTTAATACTGTCATGTGTTTTTCATTTTTATTTGTGCATTTTTCTTTCTCTGTGTGTAGGGAAATAAGTACAGCTATAACTGATAGCTGTTGTGGGATAATACTCTTATATACTCTAAAGATTTGTCACCTATAATGGTTTAATAAAACTATGATTGGCCAGTAGCCAGACAGGAAGTATAGGCAGGGTAACCAGGCTAGGAGAATTCTGAGAAGGGGAAAGGCAGAGATGCAGTTACAAGTCAGATGCAGAGGAAGCAAGATGAGAATGTCTTACTGAGAAAGAGTACCAGGCCCCATAGCTAAACATAGATAAGAATTATGAATTAATTTAAGTTGTGAAATCTAGTTAATAATAAGTCTGAGCAATAGTCAAACAGTTTATAATTAATATAAGCCTCTGTGTTTTTATTTGGTACTGAATGGTTGTGAGACCAAATGGGACAGAAAATTCCATCTACAGATAGTGAAGGTGTAAAACCCAAAATGAATTTTCACAGCTTCTAAATGGCAGTTTTGATTACATAGACAATTTGATGAGTTGCATAGACTTTGAGTACGGGAAAGTGTTTATTTGAGTGACACTATTAGTCTATCTGCATAGTCTATTTTGTTTATAAATTTCTTATAATAAAGTGATTATATAAATAATAGGCAATTCAAAAAGTTCAATCTATATTACCGACTACATATATAAAAATAACAATTTCAATTGTTAAGTTTATTCTAAATAAGTAGCTATTAAGTATGTTTTAATAACTTTTTAAAACACTGATTCTTTTAGAGTAAATTAAAAACAAAGAACTAGTTACATTGTTTATCCATGAAGTACTTTTGAAGTTCAATGTAGGCAGCCTTTCATTATACTAATGAATATGGAATAGATTTTAAATAAACTCATTTTTCTCCTGTAAGAAAAAGAACATAGACCTTCCTAAGCAGTGAATCAGTTTATTCTAAATTTGTATCTTGCATATAACCTTTTAGATATGGGAATCTTAGACTTCTTCTGTTTCAAATTTTTGTTTACTTCTATTGTTTTGTATCCCACTCATAAATTTTATACAGTTAGGTAAAAAGAATAAGAACTCCATAGCAAAATAGTAGGGACACAGATTCCAATTCAATGTTTGAAAACTCAGAACTCCTACTATCACTTGAGTTCTTCATCTTTTTTTCATATTTGCATAAGGAAAACCTACTGTTGTGAAATTACAACATGCTAAAACATTAACAGAGATTAGAATAGTGCCTGTCATACAGTGAGTCTTTGGTCAGTGATTGATCTTATTATTGTGCCCTTAATTCGTGTTTCCTTTATATTTCTACTCTGCCATGCAGCCCAGCAGATTTGTTCATTGAGTATATGAGAAAATGTAATGCCTTTAATTTTTCAATGTGTAATTATTGCAAAACATAATGAACTAGTTATATTCATATATTTTGTTTTGTTTTGATCTCATTTGGGAATAACTGAACGTGTTGGAAAACAATGGCTGAAGTTTAAAGAGAACATGGGCTCTCTGTCTGATTTGTTAACTCATTCTCTTTCATAAACTCAACTGACTCCTAATCTAAAAGTGACTTCAGGCGGCTGTCCTCAGTTCTCATTTCCCTGACTTTCAAACCCTGTCTGTGCAGTGACTGCGGATTTACAATTTCTGTATTTAATGCTTCCTAGGGAGCAGTATTTTAAAATTACTTTCAATTCTTTTACTTCTTTACTTGTTTCTGTTCTTCAGGAGGTGACTTAAAATCCTAACAAATTATTAGATCTGAATATTACTGTTTCTCTATTTGCTGAGAAGAGTCAACAAGTAGAAAGCAACATATGACACATTCATAAACATTTAGATTTGTGAGAGGAATTTAAAACTGAACATTATGGCTCTCAGATATTTGGTAGAGTGGGATAAATAGGGTAAGAGAAATACACTTATAGAACATATGGGGAAATTCATTATCTTGTATTTACTTGGCTCTACCTTTTTATAAGAGAAGGGCTGCAGTATAGGCTAAAAGTTGAAACGTTACTGATTGTAACAGATAATAAAAAAGAGTCAGATATTGAGGTGCGACCTGAAAACCAGAAAAGCAAATCAGTCAATCCACTAGAGAAGTATTACCTCTACCAAGGCTGGGTGATGGCAGACTAAACAACCTAAGCAGATTAGGTCTCAGTCTCCTCTAATTTTATATCCCCTCTAATGCTGAGATTAAAGGTGTATGACTCCCTAGATCTGGGATTAAAAATGTTGGACACCACCACCTGGATTTGTTTCTAGTTTGATATTTTGTAGCCCAGATTGTCCTTGAAATCATAGAGATCCATCTGTCTCTGTCTCCCAAACCTTGGGATTAAAGATGCGTGCCACCATTGCCTGACATCTAGTTCCTTATCTTTGCCCTTCTGATTTAGGCAAGCTTTACTTATTAAAATATAAATAAATTATCACTATAAATGATGTTCCTATTGTTCATACAATGGTGACACAGAATTTATATATATTCAAGGAAAACAAAGTTGTTTAAATCTGAATGTGAACACCATCTTTGCTACTGAACAAAGTGGAAAACAATCTAGTTTTCTGGTATAAATGACCCTAATAGTATATACCAGGTACAAAACTATGTTTTTTTTTCCAGTGTCATGGCCTCATAGCAGAGGTACCTAACATCTGAAAAGGTCGATTAATTGGCTCTTCTGTTAAACAACTAAAGACCTAAATGGGAGTAAAGCTTATGTCTTTTTTTATTCATTGCTCCCTTGAAAATAATTAGTACTAGGACAGCAAGCATAAATGATTCCATACACAATAAATTTAAATAACAAATATATTGTATGTATTTTGCAATAACTGTATAATTAATTGTTCTTTGTATAAAATAATAAAAGTATCCCACCTTCAATACATGAATTTATATTTGTTTAGTACTGTAAAATGGAAAATGATGAAAGATGGCATAACTTGGATTGTTTTTCTGAAAATTTAAGTTTTTAAATTCTCTGAAATCTAATAAAATTGAAAGAGAGCAAGTGTCAGTTCTTAATAAATTAAGACTCATAATATATTCTTACATAAAATGACTGACTTCTGAATGCACTGGCTTTTGAGATTTGTCTTATGAAGAAAACGGTTCTACACTGTAATCCTGTATAAACATTGGGAAATAATAACTCTTTTGGAACTAATTAAGAAATCTATATGAAACAAAATAATAAAATTGAAAGTAATTTCTTTATATATGGGCTCTGTAAATCTGTAGAATATACTGATATGCTACCAACATTTCTCACCAATATGCTACTTTGAATTGGGTAACATCAGGATTTTTAAAGTATTATTTCTAAAAGGATGGATACATTGCAGAAGTACAGATGTAGGGATATAAATAAAGGTTAAACTAGAAAGAGGTCAGAGCAAAAGGTATAATCTTGAGGCGATTTTTTGTACATCTCTAGATAACTGAAGAAGTATATTAAAAACCACTTTATGAAATATCTTAACATAGCACAACTACAATTATTTTGTAATCACTCCCTCTCGGCATGATAATGTGTGGTATGGTATATTTCTTCAATTAACAAAACTACAAGTAACTTGATTGTTAAATATATCCTCTAACAGCAGCCCTAAACATTTATCTTGTATATTGTATTAATTCCCTGGTTCTCTGGGGATTTAATACAATTTCCAAAATGCTTTGCAATCTTTTATCACTTATAAAATGCTGTACAAGAAAATCAGAGATTTGATCAGTATCGTTAAAGAATAAAGTAGATGTATTCATCTTCATTTTACATGGTCAACTCCCTAATATTCATTGATAGTGTACAAGAAACAGTCTGTATTTTTGTATTAATTTAAAGACACACAGTATTTTTATATTTTCATTTATTTCTTTTTGTGTGTGTTTGTACCGGTTCATGTACATACATATTAGGCATGGTATGTGTGTAGCAGTTAGAAGACAATTTTGTGAAGTTATTTCTCTTTTAACTTTTATATAGATCCCGGAAAGTAAAGTCAAGTTATCAGCATAGGTCCCAGAAATCAAAGTCATGTTGTCAGCATAGGTCTCAGAAATCAAAGTGATGTTATCAGGCATGTACAACAAATGCCTTTATATACTGAAGCCATATTTTAGGAAATGACACTTAATATTTTTGACCTGTCAGAAATATGTTGCAATTTAAACAGTTACTACCAATCATAACAGAACTCAGCAATCAGGAAGGCAATTAAACCCTAAATTTGACCCTCAGGTCTGATTATTAGCTTTGAGAATGAAGCAACACACACACACACACACACACACACACACACACAAAATTAAAGGTTAGATTTTGGAGTTAGTGTCCCAAAGTTTATTAATCCTTAATTGTATTCTTGTGATTTATTTCTGATTTGAAAGCCTTCTATTGTTTATTTTTCTTTTGTATTGTTCCATGTATCTTTATGGTGGTTAGTGAAGCTATATGTATTTGGCCCTTTTCTTGCATCTTATTTTCCTTAAATAATTATGCTTATACTTACTGACACTAAATGTTTGGATTAGTTTTTCTTTTCAGAGAACTCTGAAGGACCCATTGATTTAGTTGGTTGAAATCAGTCCTTACTAAAAAGATTAGAACAAATGCATCTAGCAGCTAAGATCTAAAACTCCTGGCTTACTGCATTCTCATTTTGGAATTTGACTTTTTCACTTAAATGATGAATTGAGTTCCATGATCTTCCATTGATCTTCAGGCAAGCTCTATTTGTTAAAGTGCAAACAAAATATAACCACAGTATATCATGTGGAAAACAATATATAAATTGTCCCTTCATGGATACATCTTAACGTTAATATGTCTCACATGCTTTCACTCTCTCCCTTGTTCTCTTCAATGGAAAACATATATATCCCAATGGCATTTATATTTCGTTGAAATCTACCTACTATGGTCTCATATAAGTTTTCTGACTTTAATAGGTAACGTAATTTCACACACATAACTAAAGATCCAAAACTGTCATTTGCTTACGAGAGAGAAAATTTGTTTTTCTGTGTCTGGGACACTTCATTCAGAATGATCATTTCCTGCTCCCTCTGTTTATATGGTAATTTCAAAAGCTATTTTTTCTTTCTGTCACAATAATATTCCATGGTATATACATCATCTTCATCCATTAATCAGTTGATGAACATCAAGGTTGTTTTCAATTTCCGAATATTGTGAATAAAGTGCCAGTGCAAATGAAAGAGTAATTATCTGTCCAAACTGATGGTAAAGCCCTATTGCTGAAGACAACACCTACATAACTCATTAAATAAAGAGAAGGCTAGCTGATGCTGCATAGAGCCTCCATCCCTACTGACTCATGTTCATGACAGTAAAAGTTATTCTGCATGCTATTGAAACGAAAGGTAAACACAAGCCCACATACCAACCTTGAAATATACAATGGTGATCTGCCTGCAAGATACACCAGAGCAATAGTGGCACAGAAGTTGTGGAAGTAAACAACCACTGCCTGATTTAAATTAAGGCCTCTCCATGAGACAGAACCTATTCCCAGCACCCTACAGACAACCAACAATTTGAGACTAGATAGGCAATGAATGTAAGGGAAAACAAAACAAACACAACTGTTGTGCTAAAGGAATGTATCGATAAAACAGTTCATAACTACATTCTGTTATACCTATAAATAAGAGTCTTTCTCATCCATAATTGGAGAGGTTTGTTTCTGCAGTAGATGGAAATAAATATGGAGATGCACAACTAGACAGTATGCAGAGAATGGGAGACCTTGGACCACTCAATCCTAAATTAGTTATCTTCATCAAGACCCTCCCCTCAGGTTTCAGGGAAATCGGTAGAAGGAGAGACAGAAAGATTGTAAAAGAGCCAGTGGAAAAGGAAGACACCAAGGAAATGAGGCCTTCTAGACACAAGAGGATGGAATCGAATATGTACTTATAGAAGCTGTGGTAACTTGTAAAGGGCCTGCACAGACCTAAATCACATGGGATTGCAGCGCTGAGAGAAGGATACACAAACTGCCATCCCTAGTTTCGAAGCTAATTCCAAGTAATAACCACTTGCAAAGGCAAAATTAATTTTCATCAATGGATGATGAAATGTACACAAATCACATTTAAGGGCAGGCCTATGGCCAGCAATAGCTGGTCAATACAACACAGTGATATTTTGGGGAGGATTTTGTCCTATAGTGTTTTGTCTGAATATTATTTTTAACCTTACAAATTAATTTGCTTAGATATTATAGTTTTTGATTTTAAGTCTTTGAGTTTTCTGTGTGTACAGATGTGTGTGTGTGTGGCAGTTTTGCATATGTTTCTTATGCTTTTATGACAGCTGTTTCTGTTTGTTTGCATCTTGCATTGTGTTTTGTAAAATTTATTCATTATTATGTGTACTTGTTCATATTATAATAAAATAGAGAAAGAAAGGGTGTGGATTTGGCTATGTATGGAAGTGGGGAGAATCTTGGAGGAGCTTGGAAAGGGGAAACAGTAACCAAAATTTATTTCACATATTATAAAAAATCTATTTTCAATTTTTAAAAAAGAGCACTGTCTGCTCTTGGAAAGGGTCTAAGTTCAATTCCTAGCACCCACATGTTGCCTAACAATCATCTGTAAATCCAGTCCAGGGACATCTAATGCCCTCATTTGGCCTCTGTGTGCATACATGCACAGTTTGCATGAATGCACATTCAGGCAAAAGATCCATAAATAGAGAAATATAAAAATTTTGAAAAGTAATTTATTTCACTAATTGCAATGTCACAAGTCATACACTTTGGGTTGTCAGATTATAATATCATAGTTAAATTATAATAAGATTAGAAGTCTTAGTACTAAAATGTAGGCTGGCTGATCTTTATCTAAACATCATAAATCATACAGTCAGAAAAGGATATTTGCATGGACAGAGGAATTTATTGATAATCTGCTTAACCATGTAAAACTAATTTATCTTTCCTGAAATTCAGACACCTTATCAAAAAATTTCAAGGACATTTTTCCTCATAGACTTATGTTAAGAAACAAATAACATTCTGTGGTAAGAAGTTAGACATCCTTTAAAATGAGTTAGTTATGTAATATATGTTACTGCTTTCACCCTTATTGGTAGAAATGAATTAAATCATTAGAATTATAATCAATATCACTACATCTGTTTCATCTTATAATTTATATATAATGTTGTTTCACATACACTTTAATATTCATATTTTATTGGTAGCTAACTATAGAATTTATATCATGGTCACCCCTTTTTAGAGGCTTAATTTCCTTTCCAGAGCCATCTAATAAGTGAAATAATTCACAAGTTACTTCGTGTTCAATCTCCTTATTCTACTGAGAGTACAGTCTTCTTCCATTTCTGCACTCCAGATTCAACTTTTCATTTTTATAGAAATGTTCAATATGAATAGAATACCCTTCCTGGGAGCAAAGTCCCATACATTTGAAATTGAGTTAATCTCGTCTCATGTTATTGCCAAAAAGAGCCGCAGTTGACACAGAAGCTTATAAAGTAGGAAGCATCCCTAGATGAATTAGTTAGACAAAAATATAAATAAATAAAACACTAAGAAGTAGAACTTATATGTTATTATCTCTGCTCTCTTTCCTTTGTTTTAGGTTGTTGAATCAACAAGGGGATTCTAGAACTCAATATTTAAATATCTGTAGATGTCAACAACTGTGTAAATAAACAGACATTTTGAAATTCAGTATTTTGAAAACTATGGGTCATTTGAAAAAAACTTCTCTAGTGGCTGAAAGTCAAATAATAACACAGGAGACTTTACAGCATTCAGCTGTCAAAATGATTTTCCTGTTAGTGTTGTAAGATTATTATTTCTCATATGAAATCATTTCTACAAAGAATTGAAAATACATTTCTTGTTTCTGTGATTTGCACTTACTCTACCTGACTCATTTTTAAAAGTCTATAATTATAGTAAGAAAAGAGTAGAGAAAGTAATTTTATGCAATATGGAAGTTTAGCCCAATTATTTTGACTCACAGAAATGCTGCATTTCTCCGATTGGCTTTCATACATACATAAAGAACATTATCGTGATTATTTAAAATCCTTTCTTCCTAAGACCCCAGTTTGTGCAATAGCAAGGTTATCACTCCTACTTGCACACACCTTATGTTCACTAGTCTATTATATACAATTATAATTGACTACCTTGGTGGCTAATTTGCAAGAGCTATTAAATTACTGCTGGATTCTGGCTTTCTTTTGCTAATGTGGGCTTATTTGGAGCCCAAATTATACTGGGTAGTCCTGCATTATATGACTTTGTAGTTACTGATGTCATTATTTTCCAGTTATTAATTGTATAATATATAAAGCACATAACATGAACAAGTTATTAATTTGAAGGCAACTTTGGGTATGCTATTTTGAATTTATCAAATAAAAGGCTACCTGACAGCTTATGCCCTTTCCTAAATGTTGAAAGTTATATCATTAATAATATGATTATGTATGCTACATTTACCTGATCCATAATTGTATTATTGATAAATTTCACAAGGATTATTATTTACTTATGGGAATGACTCTGTTCTATATTGCTGTTTAAACTTTCCTTTTGTATATCTTCCATTGTAACCAACTGTTAAGACCTCTTCTCCTCACTTTCTCAAGATAGAGCTGGCTTTTTCTTTCCTATGATTTCAGTCTGTTGTCATGAAAGGAAATATTATAACTAAGGTTTCAGTATTCTTTCAGCTTACAATAATTATCTGGCTTAAATAATCTGGAACATTAATTGTATTTGTTACCTCGTCTGCTTGAGAATTCATTAGAAGGTCTTTTCCTGGTTTTCATTTCATGTTTCTAACCATTATTTTCCTTCTATTAAGTGGTAAAAGTTCCCACAAGCTTTTCTTATCTATTTTTAATATTTTATGTTAGTAAATGATAACAAGTCAATAAAATATTACTGCACTCATGATGAGTACCGTTTCCATCCTATCAGCACACAAAGCTGAAAGATAAATATTTGTCTTGCTTTCTCAAAACTTAAAAACAAGGAAATGTTTAATATTTGTATATATGAATGTGGATAATTCCCATCCACATAGCACAGTCATTCGAAGTCAAATCTGATGGCAACCTTTTGTTAGACACAAGAATTATGTATTTCCCCACATTATTAGCTAACACCATTAGATATAGGGATTGTTCATTGATAATCTCGTGGACTTTTACTTTAGCTTAACTTGACGTCCTCTTATTCTAGAGGTTTAATATATTCTCAAATCCTTCAATAATATCCCGTACTAATATTTATGTCAATACAGTTTTCTATTTTAAGTTTATTCCTATTTCCATTAGTTTTTAGGGAGTGTCTGAGGTCCATGGTTTAGTTGGAAATGATTGAGCATTGATTTGAAACCTTGTGTATTAAGTTACAGGTTAATGGAGATGCAAAAGAATGGAACACCGAAGAGCACACAATAGAGGTAAATGTCTCTTTTTTTCTCACGCAGTGAGAAGAATGTTATTAGCATAAACAATACAAATATTTTACTTTTCAAATAGTGAACTATAGAAGATAAAGTAGTAACTACTGATTTATATAAAGCCATTATTAGCATTTAGAAATAATGAGAAGTTACAGGTGATTATTATTCCACACAGATGCTGGGAACCAAACTCAGTCCTCTGCAAGAGAACCACACTGATTCTTAAGCACAGAGACATAGCTCCAACTCCATAAAGGACATTTCTTTGCTAATGTTACACAACTGCCCAACAATGACCATATAGTGGGTGATATCTAGAGGACCATTTGTTCAGTAGTTAGTTGAATTGATTTCTCTGATGTGAAATCATTTTGTTTGAATTCTTTCCTTTTTAATCCAAACTAGGAATGTGTAACTTTTCTCCTAAAAGGTAAATTTTTTCTCTTCCTTTCCTTTTTTTTTTTTTTTTTTTTACAAATTGCTTTCTCTGATTTTCTTGTCAGCTTGCTTTAAAGATATCCACATGTTCATTATGCTCGCTTGAAGTTTGGCCCACACCAAATGATTGTTTAGCCCAAATATCTGAGCAGCAAACTGGGCGGATCCTTCTGGAGAGAGTATAGTTGAACAGCCAAGACCACTGGACAATTGAAGAGATGACCACACATCCTGAGCACCCAAAATGTCTCTTTTTATGAACAACAAAAGTTCCAGAAGTTAAGAGGTTTTGGGACGAGCAACCTGAACTCAAGATATTAACCTTTACTATAAACTGAGACCTTTTCTCAGAAAGATAATAAAAAACCTTCATCAAGTAACCAATTAATCAACCAAAGGGAAACAAAAAACAAAATTCATGGAGGCATTTTATGGTAAAATAAATATTTGTTAAAATTAAATCTCTAGAGAAAAAATTAGCTAAAATTAAAGGACTTTGATAAACTAAATCAATGTTCAGGAATCAGAAGCAGCCGAAACTTAAGAAATATCACACCTATCTTTTATTTTAAGAATCATCACATGTTCAACAATGGGAAACAACTAAAACACCTTTTTTCCCTCAGTTATAGCATCACAGGTAATTAGTCTCTGACTATAAAATCAAGTAAGTCATGCCATCCCCTCCCTTACTACTTTGAAGGAACTTCTATTGCTGCTGTAGGAAAATGAAAAGATCAAAGCTGAGTATCTGTTCAGCAACTGAAACTATGCTACCCCATTCAAATCCACACACTGGATGGAAACTGGCAACTAGGCAATGAAAGGAATTTCATATGTGAACAAGCAACTGTAGAATTAAAAGAGCAGTATAAAACATACATTTAGAAAATTCCAAGTAGAAAATGACAGCCTACAGAAAGATAAGTAATGGGAGTAGTTCGAAATCAGGAAAGGCAAAGTTATGTGAGGACTACATTGAGGAGGATGCAACAATCAGAATTTCTCATATAACTAGCAAACATACTATAAAAATGAGTACTGGATCAACAAAGTCGTGCTGCAAGAGGTAGCCTATCCCCACGGTATCTAATTGCCTGTCTTCTCTTGAGTTAATAGGATTGAGTTCTTATAGGAAGAAAATCAAATGCTATGCTTAAAACACATCCTCCATCCAAATTGATGTGTTGGAAATGCAAGTACCAACTCAACACTGCTAGGAAGTAGTACCCAATGAGAGGTACTTAAATCATGAAAATACCATCTGGTGGATGTCAGACTGACCCAGGTAGAGAAAATAATTTGCAAGACTCCCTCTCCTGCCTAATGTCAGGTGGAGAAGAAACAACAGGGACTACACCAGATGCTGATATTAATTTTTGACCTCCAATATATTGAACTTTAGGAGAAGATTTTTTTCCTGTTAATTTTGTTGTAGGGTTACAAAATGTACTAAAGACAGGTGGTCAGCATTATGACTTGAAAATTTCTAAAGCTTGCAATTTTGTAGGTGTGTATGAACAGAGACTTGGGCCTTCGTCAGATCTTTGGAAGTGAATATATAGAGGTATGCTAAGGGGGAAGTGACTATTTGACCTGATGAAGCAGAAGTAACCATGTGGGCAGCTTGTGAGGTAAAATATGATTGTGTATTTGACTGTGAAGCTGACAATCAGCCATCAGAATTGGAGCAGAGTGTCATAAAATTGCTTAATGATCTAATCATCTATTTTTCTCTGCCCAAATAGCATCATGTAAAGAAGACAGATATGAGAACCAGATGTATCTCTTTCACAACTACTTATATGACTGACCTGTCAGGCAGTTAAGTAAAGAATGAGTCTGACAGTATAATCAATGGATTCCAGGGGTCTGTCGAGAGCAAGGCGGTGTGTGTTCAGGCAAAATGCACCACAGGTCCAGGGGCTCTAACAGTCATGATTACAGATCCTGATGGAAGCAACTCACAATCAAACCAGTGTTCCCTCCAGTAGTTACAGTTTCTTCCAGTTCAGGAAAAGTATCCTCAGCTATCAGTCATCCCAGGTCAGCAGCTATAGCATACTCATGCTCTTAAGACACCCAGCCTTATAGGCCTTTGTGGGTAGTCACAGGGATGGCACCCTTCCTCCAGCTGTTCAGTCCCCTGTTAACTCACCAGAAACCAGTCTGGGCACACAGAAACACACCAATGTAACTGGTTTGAATGACATTAGTGTGGTCAGCCTATGGCAACCTGGCAATCTGAGTTTTGGTGAGTGGAGTTAAGGAGCTGGAATGCTTCACTGGTTCCCCAACACTCCCGGGACTCCCAAAGTTCAGCTGGCCAATTTATGTCCCCAGAAATGTAGCTGCTAAAATAGATAATTCTGCAACTCAGTAAGCATTGTGACAAGTCCCTTAACTCTGCAGCTTCAAACCCTACTCCTTCACTGTAAACCCCCCGGTAGTATGAGCCCCAGCTGTATCAGTTGATTTCACAAAATTAACTGCAGCAATAAGAACAATAATCTTCAAATGCATTATTCATATGCTGGTTATTAGTGTGCCAACCACATCTTCTTGTCCTCCATTGACAGTGCCACATGGTTCTATACAAGGTTCAAGCAGTCAAGAATAGTTCGTAGCCACTCAGCAAGCTGTTTTCATTAACCTTACTGGAGTCAGAATTTTTCTGACACCCCAGGCATCTCTGTTGTTTTAGCTTGGCTTAGCCCAGTAAAGACTGAATAAAACTTTCCCCAATGTTGGTGGAAGTACTCCTCTGTGCGTCGGCAGCAGCAGCAGCAGATAAAGTTGGTATTCCTTCAGTATGTACTGTGACAATTTCAGCAACACAAACACAATACAACAGCAAACACAACACAACACAAAACCACTGTTTCCACAGTGAGCATACGTTGAATCTAAGTATTCCATAATCCTTGGTTTTGTATGAACTTCTCTCTATCCTTACCTCTTCTCTCTTCCTCCCCTTTCCCCTCTCTTTTAAATTAAGAGCATTGAGTAGAAGTTTCTGGATTACTTATTATTTTTTGTCTGTTTTTCTTGTTTCCATATCAGCTTTTTAGTCTTAGAGAATTTCATGTATGTGTACAATGCAATGTGACTATCTATACCTCCATCCCCTCATTCAATTACTTTGTCCCTCTCCCCTCTCCACCGTCTTCTTCTCTCTCCCCCCTCGCCCCTCCCTTCTTCTTTTTTCTCCTTTCCCCCACCAGCTCCTATTAGTGCTACACATTTGTACGTGGGTGCATGTCAATCCACTAGAGCATGGAAAACCTACCAATGTCCATATTCTCAAAAAAGGTCTTTTGTCCCTTAGCTGGCAGCTATCAACTGCCAGAAGTTCCTTACAAAGCAGTGAGGAGAGGAAAATGTGCCACTGTACTACTACTAGGGAAAAAGTCACACACAACCACAGTCTAGGTTCGTAGTTACCTTTCTATTGTTGTTCCCTATAGTACTTAAATATAAATGTGAAAACTATTAAGCTAAAAATATTGGGCTTGGATGCAATGCATCATTATGTCAAAAGGCCAGTGCTGCTTTATTTAATACCTTGATTCTTCCTTCTTCATTTGCTAAGTTTTGTTTCTTCATATGTACAATGTGAACAGTAATGATACATACCACTTAAGTTCAGTTAATTGATGTATAATGTTTATAAAATAGATTAAGTAAGCTATTTGAAAAGAGAGCAGGAATAATTAAACTTTAAATAAGCTATAGAAATAGAATTTCAATAATATTTTGTTATATTGAATGTAAGCCAACCTTAGAATAAATTGTAAATATATCATGGGAAATTAACAAAATGTTAAGCAAGGAATTTGAATGCCGTAATATTCTATTTTTCTCTGTGTGTCTCAATGTGTGTATATTCCTCTTTTTACATTTCATACAAAGAACAAGGAGTCCTCCTAAGTCTACCTAGAATCCCACAGGGTGAATTTTCCATGTCTTACAAAACAAAAAGTATTAGACAACATGGTATTCATTTTTGAATAATTGAGGGATTATTTGTATATATGACTTTTAATGTTATTTGCCACACAATATTCCACACTATTCTTCATATGCATTATTCATGCAGTGTTTATTTTTGAGAACACTTCATAAAATACAAATGCACCTGCTGTTTGACAATCGTCTTGCTTCTCTATTCTGTTTCAATTAATCTCTCCCCATCAGACATGATAACAACCATGAAAAATAGCCAAAGGTTTCTTGGCTTATAATTAACAGATAAGTTTTTTAAAAAAGTTTAGATGAACCAATGAAACACATGACAAGAAATTATTGAAAAATAATTGTAATAGAAAATGCATTTAAATATTTTTGCTAATTTAAATTATTAATGTAAATCTTTAACAGAGTTTTGTGTGTAGCAGAGTATGATAGGAAACTGAATAACCAAAGGAAAAATTTTCTGATGATGTTGGAGAGATTGCTCAGTGGTTAAGAGTATTGACTGCTCTTTCAGTGGACTTCAGTTTGATTCTCTGCAACCCCATGTCAGATCACAATCATCTTAACTCCAGTTCCAGAGGATCTGAGACACTCTCTGGCTCCTTCAGGAAGTCCACACATGCGGTACCCATATAGAACATGAAGACAAAAATCACCCATACTCAAGAATAAAAATAAATATATCTTTAAATGTTTTTCTTTCTGAAACATCCTCACTAAAGTCAAACATGAGTTGTTATATGTAAATCTTTTATCCATAATTATAAAAATGTGTAACTCAAAGACATTATTTTCCTATTTTTCTGGAAGAGAATATTTGTGAAAAATAATTACCTACCAAAATGTAAAAACATGTGATTATTTAATTTTATTGAAAATCTTACTTATAATATTTGCTATTCCTTGGTTGAGTGGTATATAATAATTAAATTAAAATGTCCAAATAATATTGGCATTCATCATTTCTTTAAGACTATGAGAATGTTTAATATTTGTTGTTAAAATAATTGACGATATATATTAATTACTTGTCAAGCAATTTCAGATGATTTTTTAATCTAAAATTCTGAATACTTCCTATTTCATGTCTTCCTTCTGGATAGTGAAAGATCTGTAAGAAATTTTAAGACTTTCTTAATGATTGAATAATCTCCAATCTAGGGTACTAGACAGTGTAAAGAAGTTGGAGACATTATGTATCTTCATGCTAGCGAATGAATTGATGAGGAAAATGTTTCACCTCTATTGTTATAGAAATCCCAAACATCAGAGGTTCTTTGATTCATATCCTTCCTTATATTGCCATGCTATGTGGGATCAATTTAAGACTATTATGTTTGATCATAGAATATTCATTTTAACCTCGTCTGGTTTCCACATTGCCTGCCACTTTCATATTCACATGGGGAAATCAAATTTAGAATGGCAAATATATGCAAACTGAGCAGGATGGTAAATTTACCTTATATATTTTTCAACCACAGCTGGAAATCGAAAACAACAATGAAAGAAATATTTTATACAAAGTCCTCATTCTCAGAGGCCTGAGGGGAACTTCAGTTGCCTATATGCTCACAGAAAAGTGGAAATGGCTACATGTCTCTAGAGACTCTGTCAAAACAAACAAGCAGAACGATTTCCAAACTTGACTCAGCCACTTACTATTGTACAGCTATTAGTTAGTCCCTTAACCTCCCCAATGTCTCATGCATTTTGATTTTCATATAAAAAGTGGAGATACTTAATGTAACTTTCCCACACAAAATTCTTACAAAGACTTTTTTTTTTTAGATAATATTTCTACCTGTTTGGATATTTCACAAAATAAACTCACTGCAAAACAGTAACGAAGGATTTATTATTCTCACAAAATTTAAAGGCCTTAGTTTAGTTGTTCTAATGTATTAGAGTCTAACTAGTCATTCTAGTGAATATTGGATAGGGGGAAATTCTCCAATTAGTACTGCATAGATTGTTGATTTATGACATGAGGTGTCAACGGTTGTCTGAAGCTTTATACACAGCAAAAAAAATGATGATTTTATAATGGATCACCAGTTAAGCAGTAAAATAGAATAATCTCTGAATTGGAAATAAAATTTTATCATATGTTGCCCCATTGACCTAATCTGCCTCCAGGAAGATAGCTATAACAGTGCTAAGGCCAGTAATGACACTGTATTTCTGATCTGTGAGGAATGGATGGATATGGCTACCGACACAAAAGAAAATCAATATTACCCAGCTATTCACCTAAAAGACTTTTTAGTAACCACTGCAGTATTGGTATACCTTCACTCATGCATTCACACATAATTTGGAAATAAGATTTGATTATTACTATACAGAATCCCTGAAGAGGTAGGAGTTAGGAATAAAAGAGATAACCTTTTCCAAAGTTTGTCTTCCAGCAGAGATGTTAACAAAGTAGAAATGTTCTTTCGCTTGGGAAGCACATTTTATTCATTAGGCCCACTTTCTGCATTAACATTTTTTGTTTTTATTACATTTCAATGGTCCACACGTTTGAGAACCATTTTTAGGAAAATCGCAATTAGGACTTAAGATAGAAATAGCAACAGACCTCCAGATAGAGTGTTGATGGGGTGTCACTTTTTAAGCATCACTTGTCCTCGTTGCAGCTTAATAAGCTCTCTTGGCTCACATCTTTCAACATTTAATCTAAAGCAATTAAACTTATAAACAAATGCTGTCTCTATTGTTTTAAGAGTCTTAGCACACAATTTCATTATATTAAGCAACAAAAATGTTGGCACTCTCAACCTCTTCTTGATATTTAAACTGTATGATTTTCTTCCTATGTGTTTTTGAAAAGAAAATGTCTGTATACATAAATTTTATTTGATAAATACTAAATGGATAATATGTTTTTTATGTCCTGGACACCACTTTCATACTAAATGACGTTTCTATTTTTAAGGCTGCTGCCTTTTAATCAGTCTTTAGAGAAAATGGGTCTTACAGTTAATAAATTTTATGGTTGGAAAAAGCAAAATATATCCAGATAATAAAGAAACGATTGTGTGTAAGTGTGGAGGGGTGACATGGTCTTTACAGGTTCACTTATGGGCAAAGAATCAGAAAGTTACAGTACAATTGACTGTTTATGAGAATGCATGCACTTAGTTAAGTTTATATGACAAGATGGTTTTGGGGAACACAAGTATATACCAAGTATTACCTCTAAGAGTTGCATTTTTCAGAGAACTAGCTTTTAGTCTGTCAAATTCCATCGGTATCTATCCTATGTTATTTTAGCAATTAGTTAAACTACCTAAGTAGGCCAATGTAGTGCAGTGGCTTAGAGCATAGTGTATTTTATCATCCCAAGGCAAGCATTTTAGGAATGATGTACAAAAATTAGAACATTACATGAAAACGAAATATTTTTCAATCAAAAATCTTACTCTGGTAGCTGAAAAAATTTAAGGAGCAAACTTACATAATAATAAAGAATATTCATTCCTTATATCCATTTGAAAAATATTAGTTGAGAAACCCAAGATATAAAACAGATAACCTTTTGGAATTGGACTTAGCGGTTTCACTCGTGAATTTAAATTTGACCTTTTTAATGTAGCTAGGTAGTGTAGTCCCAACAGAAAAGTCAGCACTTAAATGGTTTAATTAAAGTAATAAATTAAAGCTATTAAAATTACAGTATTTATACATCAAATCAAACTTGAAAATAATAAAATATCTGAGTTCCAATGAATATATTCTTTATTATATTTAATTTTGACCTCCATAATTATATCTTGACTACTCCAACTGTGCCCTGAGATTTGCACAGTTAACAATCCTTTAAATAAATTAAAAAACATGCACATTTTTCATGTTAAAAAACATGCAGTTGAATACGTAATATTTTCCTAAATCATGTGACGTCATGTGAATCAGAAAATGATAGCAGAAATACTCCATAGCATGGTTACTTGGAATTATTTTATTTATTTATTTATTTATTTATTTATTTATTTATTTATTTAAGATTTCTGCCTCGTCCCCACCACCGCCTCCCATTTCCCTCCCCCTCTTCCAGTCAAGTCCCCCTCCCTTGTCAGCCCAAAGAGCAATCAGGGTTGGAGAGATGGCTCGGCCGTTAAAGGCTAGGCTCACAACCAAAAATATAAGGTTACTTGGAATTCTGAGTACTTTGAAATGAAGGGAATTGGAAAGACTCAGAAAGATTTTCAGTCTTCTTTTCAATCTGGTTTCTGGCCCCCCAGTTTTTTTTTTCTTTCTGAAGTAAGTTATAAAAACCAAACTTCCTTTACTCACATTAATTCATAAAACCTAGGCATTTTTCTCTCAGTAAAGGATCCTACAAATAAGAATGGCACTTTAATCATTTTATCCTTTCTCCCTTTACCTTTAAATATATTCTTTCTGAAGGATCCAACCATATTTTCACTGAATTCTAAGTACTTGTGAGATGAATTTCTTCAGTCTGCTCTAGAATAGATAGTACTGGAATGAAATATCTCAATAATCATAATTGTTCTGTGAATTTGTTACTCTGTACATGTGCATATGCATATTAATGGTTTCTCTCCCCCCACTTAGAGAGAGAGAGAGAGAGAGAGAGAGAGAGAGAGAAAGAGAGAGAGAGAGAAGAGTGATGGAGAGAGATTTTATTCATTTCACTTTCATCTTATTCAACTGAATAGGTTATCTTCCTGTTGCCTGGCAATTTTTTTAGCAGTCTTGAATTCTTAGGTGCATTCCACAAAGGTTAGGTCAATAGTTGACTAAAGGATTTAGAACCAATAAAATTCATATTTCTGCTCTTATGTGGCTCCTAATATGTCATACTGAATCTTTATTTCCACTGTATTTTGAAAGAGAAGCAGTACAGATACATGTTAGTGGTCTTCTATACTTTGAGGCTTTTAGAATAAAGGTGAATTTAATTCTATTTTACATCAAAGTATTGTCTTTAATTTATATGTAAGTAAACCCATAACTTAAATAATGGAAAATTTGGTTTCTCTTATTAAAAGTAGGCAAATAACATGTTTTCATTATTTCTTGATACAAAAGCTATGTATTAATTTTCAATAGTCATTGTTTATATGTGGTTTATGATGTGATGTTTGATTTCTTTATGATTTATAATGGTGTATTCAGCAGTACGGTCTTAACATTAAGTTCTGATGATACTTACCATCAAGTACAATGACAACAAAATATAATGTGTGCGTGTCTATGGACATCACTGACCAACAAATTGAAAAAGAGTTAAATCATAACTTTCACTGAAAGTAAAACCATATTTTCTTTGCTACCAACATATTAAACACCTGAATATTGATTGGTTCACGGTTGAAAAATGAAAAAGATACTATGGGGGATAAAAGGGCATATACATACATGTGTAAATAATATATATATATATTGTGTAATGTATGCATATGATATATTAAAGTATTGATTAAATTATTTAAATTGAATTAAAAATTAAAGTATTAAAATACAAATATAACCTTGAAAATGATGATAAATGCTTCTTAATACAAGGATATACAAAAATGGATGAACTAATGCATGTGTGTGCACATATATCAGTTGACCCGAAATCATGTATCCAAAATTAGACTTCAGAACTATGTATTCTAGCTGTCATGCTAACCATGGAAATCCATTTTATATAAGCATCATATTTTAGGAATATTTAATGCATTGTTATATTCACTGTAAAATGGAAGATTTACAATATTCTGAATTTATTCTTTTAATACAAAGATAATACTTTTCCACTCTGAATTTATGGCTGTCTGAAATATTTTCTTACTAATTAAAAAGGGCCCATCCGTGGAGAAGAGGAAGAAAGACTTTAAGGAAGAAGTGATAGTAGAACCCAGGTAATATGATGGGATAAAGGAAATAATGATGAGCAAGGTTTGAACAGCAAGGTATGGGAGGGCAAGACAGAGTATTAGAGTGCTAGGGGAGGGATAGCTAAAGGTATGTTTCAAAAAGGCACATGGTAACCTATTAGTTTGTAACCTACACACACACACACACACACACATAGTTTAATTGGAATTACGCATCTCAGAGAATTAGGATTATTTGAGAAGGCTGAAGTAGCCAAGTAGAAAGTATATTGCCAGGTGTGGGACACGTCCGCTCAAGTTATACGTTCAGAAGTGTTGTGAATACAGCTAAAACAATACAGGCTACTGTTTTTGCTCTTGATTAACCACTGAAAATCAAGACCCTATTGCTCAATACACCACACACATTGGTCACAGGACAGGGATAAATCAATTTGGTACTGACAAGGAAATTTCCTCCATTCTGGTTAGCTTTCATAGTACCGGAATGTCTCATGTTGACTGAATAAAAAGCCATCAATAATCTGACCCAGCTCTGAACCCTATGAACTAAAGACCAGCATGGTAAAATATGCCCGTGGGTACAAGAGTGGTGTGAATGTTGTTGGGGTAACTGGGTTCTTTCTGATTGGATCTAAGTCCTACTTCACAAGAGAAAACACGTGCCTGATACTGCTAATCTGTCTAAGAACTCATGGTTGGGAAACTCATGTGTTCCTGGGTGACCTACTGCTAATAATTTGGAAAACAAGCATAGCATCAAACTGCCTTCTATGTTAATATCTTTCGAACTGTAAATTGGGGGAGCTCTCATACTTCATTCAAGAAGCTTCTTCATAGAGTAAATAGATGGCTAACACAGAAACACAACTGGACAAAGAATAAAAAGTAAGTGATTAAGGAATGTTCAGATGGAAAGGGGCATTATAACATGCTTCTTCCCATTGGCTCAGGCTCTATTATAGAAGATGAAGCAGAATGACTGTAAAAGTGAGAGGTAAGGGAGGACTCAATAGAGTCACTGTCTACTGGATGTGGCAGAAGCGCTCCACTCATGAACTCAGAGCAGCTGTTCCCTGGACAAGGTCAAGCTAATCCACAAAGCATGGACTGGCAAGAGGTCCGTAAGCCCTCACTCCTAACCACGGAGCTATGGAAACTGATGACTTCCAGTGGCAGGGGCCAGTTAATTTCATTTAAAGGTGTTGCTCCTGTTAGGTAGAACGTGCTCCAATGGATGTTCCACACCCAGAAATATATGAAAATCAATTTTTGTGTTAACAATTACTAAATTAAAGTAAAAGTGGACCACATGATGCTGTGGTTGGTCTAGTAGAATGGCATGGGTTAAAATAGGATGAATAAAATAGTTTGGATAAATTTTATTAAATTGCATTGTATTATCTCAGATATTTGATAGTATTTTATTTATTTTAATTTTTTATTTAATCTGTGTATTTTTTTCAGTGTATATTCCATCTTTATGTTGCTTGTTTTTATTCTATTATTTTTTTATTTATTAAAGATTTCTGACTCTTCCCCGCCACCGCCTCCCATTTCCCTCCCCCTCCTCCAATCAAGTCCCCCTCTCTCGTTAGACCAAAGAGCAATCAAGTTTCCCTGCCTTGAATTTTGCATACAAATGGATGGAAATAGAAAACACTATACTGAGTGAGGTAAGCCAGACCCAAAAAGAGGAACATGGGATGTACTCACTCATATTTGGTTTCTAGCCATAAACAAAGGACATTGAGCCTATAATTAGTGATCCTAGAGAAGCTAAATAAGGAGAACCCAAAGAAAAACATATAGGCATCGTCCTGAATATTAACCTTCATCAGGCGATGAAAGGAGACAGAGACAGAGACCCACATAGGAGCACCGACAGAAATCTCAGGTCCAAATCAGGAGCAGAAGGAGAGAGAGCACGAGCAAGGAACTCAGGACCGCGAGGGGTGCACCCACACACTGAGACAATGGGGATGTTCTATCCGGATGTCACCAAGGCCAGCTGGCCTGGATCTGAAAAAGCCTGGGATACAACCGGACTGGCTGAACATAGTGGACAATGAGGACTACTGAGAACTCAAGAACAATGGCAATGGGTTTTTGATCCTACTGCATCTATTGGTTTTGTGGGAGCCTAAGCAGGTTTGGATGCTCACCTTACTAGACCTGGATGGAGGTGGGTGGTCCTTATTCTGTGTATCTTTTACATCATGTATCTTGATCTCATTTATTTCCCTGTTCCTTCGTATTTGCGCTATGACCCTGAAAGTCTCCAACTGAAACATAACTTAGGAGATAAAATGGCAAAATTTTTAAAAAATGGGAAAAAAACTAAAAGTCTTATTATGGAAGTACAGTGTGACACAGTAAGTAACAGTGTAGATCCCTTTGTCCATAATCTTTTCTTGCAGGTGTTCCTTGCAAGAAGTCATTGGTCTGGTTCTAGTCCTCTGATTTCTATTACACTATCAATGCTGGGTCCTCACTAGGACTCTTCCTGGGCTTCCTATTGTTTCCTTGTATTGTGGATCTCCCACAGACTTGGGTCTATGGGTCAGCTTTCTTCAGGTACTCCAGCAGATAATAGATGGAGTGGATGTTGGGACAGGTCAAGTCATATCCTTAGGTTTGGACCTGGGAAGCTGTAGGTTTTGTCTGCCAAATGAGAAGTGGTGACAGCTCTCCCAAGTTTACAACTTCAAAGCTGCCTCACCCACACCTGGGCTAATAGGGTAGGATCTCCTGCACTTGTGACCATAGAGCCAGCTCTCCCACCTGCCTCAGGTGTTGACAGGTGGGGAGGGGCCACAAGACAGATGAATAATGGGAAAAATCTCCCATGCTCACAACTTCACAGCTGACTCATCCTCACCTGCACTAACAGGGTTGGCTCTAATGTGCTACCCTAATGAGGTGCGGGGCCTGCTTTCCTGAGTGTTGAAGCTGGTAGGGGTGGAGGTGCCTTTCCCATTCTTATGAACACAGGGCCAACTCTTCCATCTGGCCCAGGCATTGATTGGTGGGTGGGGAGCATCTTTCCCTTGTCCAAGTCGCCACAACACAGAAGAGACATAGGGACAGCTCTCCTATACTTACTACTTTAGTGCTGGCTCACCCACACCTCCATAACAGGGTTGACTCTATTGTATTGTCCTGGCCACAGGGTCAGCTCTCCCAAGTGTTGAAGCTGCTGGGGTCAATTAATAGTATTTTAAATAATAATTTAAAAAAGAATTCTCGCCAATTAACCTAACAACTTATATTACACTCATTTTAACTTTGTTCATCTTGTTTCCAACTATTAGATTTTTTTCTGACACTCCTCCAACAACAAAAAAAAATGCATTGCTAGTTATTGGTTGAGTCTTATGACACAAGTGTTTCCTGGAAATAATTAGTAAATTACATGAGAATCACAAATATGTTTAAAGAATTTTTCTGACAGTGATAAGAAAGTATTAAGATGCAGATTTCCATTTTAATTATGTATTCTATTTGTTATGTTCTACCTAGAAAATTTCAGATTATCTTCTTTGTTTTCATGGCACTGGTTATTAAAATTGTAGGATATTAGAATGTCACTCCAAAATATGACTATAGAAGAGAATGAGGCATTCTAAAATATACCTCTTTAGCATAAATATTATTTTGAGATGAATCTTTAAGATTCATCTGGCACAGAAGGAGCTCTCAAACTACAGAATTTATGATCTTACAATGCAATTAAAATGTTATACTAGAAATCTTCATTACAAAGACATTACTTTTTCTGTACCAGGAAAAAATATTACAAAATGACAAGTAATTCTTAGTGATGGAGAAAGAATAAGTCTTCGTATTGTTTGGCATATTTTAGCTGTCAGCCCACATCTGGTCATCCCTATACTATGTTTCTCTGTTTTTAGCTTACTCTTGAAATCTAAACAGTATATCTTTGGTATATCTTTTGGTATTTAGAATTTACATATAAGATATACATGTTAGTAAACTTCCCTTGACACTTCTCATTTTTTCTCAATTTTTGTATATATATATATATATATATATATAT